>NC_060278.1:1532541-1536571 GCF_021613505.1 Equus quagga
TCCTGCCCCATGCTATTCTCTGAATAAAGGAGCACTACTACCAGACCTTGAGTCCCAGAAATCTTTCTTTTGACTCCTTGGCTTGCCAAGCCCACATCAGACACCAAGGCCCTACACCAGCTGGGGTTCTTCTCCCAACCCTCACTGCCACATTCACCTCAACTCCTCCCCTCCCGAGACCTGCCCCTCATCGCTGCCTCTCCCATGCGACTTCGTCATCATCCTCAGTGATTTAAACAATTAGGTAAGCGATCCTCCCACTGCTCTGCCTTCTACTTCCTTGATCTCCTGTCCTCCAGGATCATGTCCTCACCCTATTCTGGTCACCTGCCCCCGCGGTCACACATCCCAGACCTTGCAGTCAACAATAATGACACTCCCTGATCTCAAAGCCAAGCAGTCCCCTTCCAACCATGATCTCCTACCTTCCCAGCTCACTCCCTCTGGGATCCCAAGCCCATCAATCCTTTAACCCATCAAGACCATATACACCGCTACCTTTTTGCTACCTCACCCCTTCTATGTTCTCACTTCCCTCCTCATCCAACTCAGAGCTGATGACTCATCATTATAACAGCTCCCTGGCCACCATGCTCCTCCATCCCTCTGTAGAACTCTCTGGTAAACCCCAGAGCAGGTTAAAGCCAACTTTTCAGCTCCTCCACATCTGCCCCAGCAGCTGTACCCAGCTGGAGGAGAAAACACAGTCACGTGACTGGTCCCACTTTGAGTTCTTGACAACCCCTCAGGGGGACCCTTGGTGCCGCTAAGCAGCTCTTCTCTATTTGCATAGACCATGTCTACCCTCTCCTCCAACCTCCACCACCCCTGTCTCTCTCAACTTGCTGCCCCTCCAGCTGAGAACCAAGGAGAAGCACTGCCCCCACTCCGGCCTCCACTCTGCCTCCACATGCGTCTCTGTCCCCTGAACACATCTGCTCTCCAATTCCTACTAAGGTGCACTCCAGGCTCCTTCCCACGGCCAGCCGCCTCCCTCTGCAATCCCGCTCTCTCTCCTGCATCAGACATTCTCCTCTCACTGTGGGCTCCTTCCCATCAGCATAGACACACACAGTGATCATTCCCATTTTAAACATAACAGAGCCACAACGCTCAGCCCAGGCTCCCCTCTCCGCCTTCCTCTCCACTTCTCTGCTTCTCTCTCGGCAAGGCTCCTTAATGCTCCAATACCTCACCCTGGGTCTCTCTGGAATCCTGTCCACTCAGGCTTTTGCCTCCACCACTCCACTGAACCAGCTCTTATCAAGATCACTGATGACCCCATGTTGCTAATGGCCAAATCTCAGTCCTTGCCTTACTACAGGACAGCTGTTCACTCCCTCCTTCTTGAAACACTTCCCTCACCATGGAGAGACATGCACGCGCACGCACACACATACACAGACACACACATGCACCTCTCTCCCTCTCTCTCTCTGAGCTCCTACTACCACACTGGCAGCTCCTTTCATTCTCCCTCGCTTCTTCCTTGTGTCGGGGCTGCAGGACTCAGGACTTAGTCCTCACACCGCAGACCTCCCCTCCACCTGCACTAGGCTGCCTGGTGATCTCAGCCACAAGACTCTCAACACCCTCACCATGCAAGGACTCCCAAGTGTTGTCCCAGCACTGACCTCTCTCCTGCAGCCCACACTGCCCATTCAACTACCCCCTGGACTATCTAAAACATCAATCAAACCAACTCTTCAAAGCCTGCTCCTTCCAGTCTTCCCCAGCTCACAAATGGCAACTCTGCTCCTCAAGAGTCAGGACTGGAAGCATGCTCGGCTCCCTGCTGCTTCTTACACCCACACATTCAGTACCTTAGCACATCCTGCCAGCTATCCCCAGGACCTAACCACTCCTTACCACCCACACTGCAACCACCAGCATCTCTCCCTGGTCTCCTCCTTCCGCCACTGACTCCTTTCTGGTCCACTCTCTCCACAGCAGGCAGAGGAATCCTGTCAAAACTGAATTTGGAGCATGTCTCCTCCAATCCTGCAATGCTACCCATCTCAGAGTACCACTGAGAAGGTCCTCACAACAGCCACGAGCTGGGACACGCTCCGCCCCCGGAGCCCCTCCAACCTCACCTCTCAAGGGTCCCCTGGTTCCCTCGGCTCTGCACACGGGCCGCCTGCTGCGCCTAAATCCACCAGGCACACACCCACTGTGCCTGCAGCTTCTTCCCCAGACAGCCGCACAGCTCACTCCCTCACAACCTTCAGGCCCCTGCTCAAATGTCACCTTACACAAGAAGAACTTAATAACATCACTTTATAGAAGTATTATCATAATAGCACCTAAGACAGAGTGGTTATGAGTCAGGCACTGTTCTAAGAATGTTATGCATATTAACTTATTTAGTACAACTCATTTAATATTATCCTCATTTTACCAATAAGGAAACAGATGTGGAGAAGCTAAAGAGCTTGCCCAAAGTCCAACAGCTGGGAAGTGACGGAGGCCGCGTTCCAACCCAGCAGGTCTGGCTCCCAAGGTCCAGGTTCTCTCGCTTCCCACCCCCGACTTGTGCTTTCCTGCCTCTCTGGCTTTGGTGTTGGCGGCACGCTGTCTCCTCTCCCCATCTGCTTGCTCCCCTCTGATCCACGAGCCCCATGAAGGCAGGACCGTGCCTGCTTTCTTCACGGTTCTCCCTGAGCCCAGGCGGTGTCTAACGCCAAGCAGCTTCTTAGTAAGTACTTGTGGAGTGAAGAACGGCAGGATTCCGTCACACTGAGCCACCCACTTCCCTGCAAAGTTGTCATCAGATCTGCCACTGTACGGGACAGCCACGCCACAGTTAACACGAGGCCCCTGGTCGCCCGGGGGAAGTGCTCTCCGTTACTGGCTGCTGGAGCTGAGCACGGCAGCACAGGCGGGGCACAAGCGGCCTTCCCGGCGGGACACCACGGGCAGCAGAATGCAGCACACACACTGCTTTATCAGAGGAGACACAGGAATAAACCCACACATTGTGATTAAAGGCACATCACTGGCTGCTGCCTGTGATTTCCTTATCAGTCTATTGCGGTTACAGACACATTTTCAATCAAATTACAGAGCAAGCACAAACAGCCAACCCTGTTAAACAGACGGAGCAAACCAGAGAGCAAAAATCACATGAAGCCCGAAAATTCCCCAAAGTGTCAGACGTGCTCACTATTTCTGGCATTTTGTGGCAGAAACACTACACTTGGGTTATTATTTATAAATCTTTCAAGCTAATGAAATGACACTGCTACTAAATAACACCTCAAACCTCTTGAAAGCTTATAATTAAGATTTTATTGATATTATTTTCAGTCTTGCCATATTTTTCTAAAGAAATGGAAGCGCGTAGGTAAAAATGCAGCAGTGTTAGAAATCACCATCATCACCGTCATCACCACCTTAGGACAAGAGTGATGTTCCCATCACCTGCTCTTAAGTATAAACAAACGCTCTCCGTCTTACCATGTTTTCACTAGTAAAGCTTTCTGCCTTGTGAAACATCATTACATTTTAAAGCCCTGATTACAAAGCCACATGTTATTTTTAACTACAGTTTTTCTAGAATCCACACTAAAGCACCTTTCTTTAACCTAGGTGTATCAGTTTTTCAAAACCTGTATAATCAAATTTATGTAAGAACTGTCTTAGAAATTAACAGACATTGATTTTTAAGCTTAGAATTTATCTCATTTAAGATGTAATTTTGAAACTGTCAAGAAATGAAGAGACTGCAGCAATCCTCATCTCTCACCTGCAGCACGGGTAACCGTGAGCAGCCCTAGGGTAAGAGCCAGGGGCCGCCAGCCGGTTCCCACCACCATCAGCCTTCCAGGCTGCACGGGGCAGGGAAGAGCCAAGCCAGAAGGACCAGCACCATCAGCTTCCAGGCGGCACGGGGCAGGGCAGAGCCACAAGGACCAGCACCATCAGCCTTCCAGGCCGCACAGAGCAGGGCAGAGCCACAAGGACCAGCACCATCAGCCTTCCAGGCTGCACAGGGCAGGGCAGAGCCACAAGGACCAGCACCATCAGC
>NC_060278.1:1536581-1649582 GCF_021613505.1 Equus quagga
TCAGCCTTCTAGGCCGCACGGGGCAGGGCAGAGCCACAAGGACCAGCCAGCACCGTCAGTCTCTTTCCTGTCCAGCAAGCTGGTGCCAAGGAGGCTGGATAGAAAAGGACCACCACTCTCCACCAACAGCGACCCGGCAAAGAAGAGAAGCCACTCATGAAAGACAATTTGGTATGATAGCTTATTGTAATTCCCACTCACGAATTTTGTTTTCAAAATGTACACTCTATGAGGAAAATATACAGAACCATGGTTTGACTAAAAGCAGGGAAAGGACAGACCTTGCACACACATGTTCTGGAGGTCAGTTAATTTAGGACAATTAAGTACTATTTAAATGAACTAAAACGTTCTATATTTAGGGGGGAAAATCCACATTTCCACTGAGCACGTTTGTCCAGGGCCTAAATCAGGGATAACACGTTCGGTATTTGTTGACATGTAAGGATTCTGAAGAGAAGCCTTCACCCCTCGCTGACCTGTTCCTTCACCTCTCAGACAATAATAAATAACAGTGTCGTCCTGTGGAATCGAACACTTTGTACCATTTGAAAAAAGTCCAAAGAGCCATCATTTCCTTCTACCTTTTCTGCTGATCAGCTACCAATCAACAGAGACCAATATCCAAAAAACAACTGTATTTTAGAAGTCTATAGCACAGTCCAAGTCCCAAATTTTCCGTGTTTAAGCCTCCCATGGGACAAATAACCACAAAATATTTTAGGATGTGGAGGGGACTTCCTGGTTATTTTTTAATACGGCTTCCCGAAGATCTTTTCTTATGAGAGTAAAGACTGCTAAATAAACTCATAAAATATAAAACAGTTGGAAGTAAAAGTGCCTACTGTTTGTGACTTACTCTAAAATGGTTCAGAAAAATAATGGTATGTAAGAAAGAAAAAGAATAATAAAGAAATATGGCAAATGTTAATACTGATGCCAAGGGGTGATGACAGTTCTTCCATTCCAGCTTTCCTTCAAAAGGAGATTGTTTACAAATAAAACGGTAAACAACACGTATCTGCAAGTTAACTACACAAAAGTTATTTCAGACATGAACTGTTTCCCACACACACTCCCCCTGTTCTTTCCTCTGGTTTCCACCCTAACTGCGTCCTTTCCTAAGCGAACTGCTGGGGAAAGCAGTCTTTCAGCTAGAGCCACTGCCCCAAGGACCCTCAAACCATGGCTTCTGTCTCCTTTCAACGCAAACTGTTCTCCCCAAAGTCATCAATGACCCCTTGCTCCCACACCTGCCAACACACCTTAGCTCTCACCATGCTCCATCTTTTCTGGTCAGGATGTACATGAACTCCTGCTTCTATGCTTAGACTCTCCAAACAGTTTTCCTCCTCTGACCCTTGCAATTGCTGTTCCATATGTGATTCACATTTTGCCGCAACTCCTACCAATTCCTTGTGCATTGCCTTGAGAAGGATCTTGAGGATCCCACAGGCTTGGTGGGAAGGAGTGATAACCGTTCAGTGATGTCTGCTGTGGGGAGAAAGTGTTCTGGAAGTAGGAGTCAAGGAGCAGCAGCATGCCTCCTGCTTGACCTGGAATTCCACTTCCTGCTCTAGAAACTCTCCAAGGGTAAACTCATTTCCTCCTACAATTTCAACTATTTCTTTCGAATATCTGCCAAATTGTATCTTTTCAAGCACGCTCCTCCACTGACTTCCACACCTATGCTGCTGACCACCCACAGGCAGTTTCCATTTACTGGCGCAAGGGCATGAACTCATCTGCCAGCAAAATGTACTTTTTTCCATAACCCCAAACTGACTTAAAGGACCGCAGGTCACCTAGTTGTCTAAGCACAAATTCTAAAACTTCCCTGCTCTCTGCTGTTTCCTTACCCCTCGTACATCCAAAGCCAGTCAACTTCCTAGTTAATTGTATTTAGAAGCTCCTTTCTCATTTCCATCATTATTTCCACCACCTGAATTTCAGTCCCCATCACGTCACCTGGACTACTGCAATATCCTCCTAGCACGTCTCTCTACCTCATATCTCCTCCATCACCAAATCCATTCTCCACACTGCTTTATTAGGATTATCTTTTAAAAATACAAATCTAACTTAATTCGTAAAAATTTTGAAACAAAAATATATGAAATGAAGGGGTAAAATAACACAGAATCAGATCATGACCCCATCCGGCAGATCTCCAGTAGTTTCTCACAATCCATCAGCAGTGGGGCTGAGGCCTCCCTTCAGCCCCTCCCACTCTCATTATTACATACCCTGCATATGCCAAACACGACAATGTCTTCTCTTCCCAAAAACACTGTTTTACACTTCCGTATTTTGAACGGGTTTTCCCTTGGCTAAAAAGTCCCTGTCCACGCAGCTCCTATCTGTCTCTCAAAGGGATGTTCAATGGGGCCAGCCTGGTGGCAGAGTGGTTAAGTTTGCGCACTCTGCTTTGGTGGCCCAGGGTTCACAGGTTTGGATCCCCGGCGCAGACCTAGCCCAACTTGTCAAGCCATGCTGTGGCAGCATCCGGCATACAAAATAAAGGAAGACTGGCAGAGACGTTAGCTCAGGGATGACCTTCCTCTCACACAGAGAAAACTATGTTCAAACGCCCAGTCCTGTAGGCAGACTTTCCTAATGTGCACCAAAGCACCATCTATCCAGGCAATTTATATATGTCTCTGGTCACATTTCACCATCTTCTAGTTATAAAGCCATCACTCTCACCACATTATGAGCATATAAACGATGGCTAATCAACTGTGAATTAACTTTACGTCCCTTTAATGACTCACATTGCTTTTGCTTCAAAGTTCTAAGTTTAACATCCAAGGTAGGCTACCTGTAATGTGCTGCTATTTATTTCTACCACCTATATACCTATACCTTCCACTTCCACCAAATTAACGTACTTATTCATGACCCACCCCCAAGCGGCCAGCAAACTTTTTCCAAACGGTCTAGAGAGGAAATTTTTTAGGCTTTGTGGGCTAGAGGCTCTCCACAGCAAGTGCTCACTCTGCACTGCAGAAGAGAAGCAGCGAAGAGCAGACGTAAATGATGGGTGTGGCTTCGCGCCAATGACATTTTATTTACGAAAGCAGGCATCCAGCAGCACAGCCTGCACTACTCTAGACTCCTTTCACCTCAGGTTCCTCCACTATGTTCTCCTAGGCTGGAAAGCCGCCCTTCTCTCTTCTGTACGCCTGCCTGAGTGCTCTTCTGCTGACACCCACCTCTGACCTAGTGCCTCTCTTCAGAGACCTTAGAGGGTGCTCCTTCCTGTACACGTCATCAGTACTTAACCTCAACAGCTCGCCCCACAGTCAGCCTCTGCCATCCAGAATTCTTAGTTATCTACGAACATAAGAGCCACTTCTCCAGCTTACCACCGTAAGCCCTTGAAGGACAACAAGCTATAAGTGCAGGGTCTGCACAGGCCCCAACCCAGCACATGCCCTTCCGTATCAGGAGCAGCAGCAGCATCAGCGCCCCGTGCGAGTCATGCGGGCTAGGCAACGTCTCCACCCCAGGTGTTACGGAACTCTCACGTTGCTTTATTCAGACTTTTAATCTAATATTCAAAATCTAGTTTCTTTACAATTATTTCATCCTTTTATGTTTTGTATCTAAAACTATAAATGGAAACTTTCTCTTTCATACTTTCCTTTATAAGCTTGGGTATTTTCTTAAGTATGATCATGTTAAATCTTAAGGCCAAGTTTGTTTTCCAGAGAAACACAGTTTCTTTGATTTTACGATAAGTCAAAAGGTAATTAGTTTCATTAACTGAAATTAACTTTATTAAAGGCATCTATACCTTAAAATGAGATAACCAATATTAGCTCTTATCAAGGTTATGCTAATAATCTACTGCTTTTTTCCATTTAAAAGGTCAATTTTCTAAGCTAAAGTCCTATTAATAGAACGCTGAAATTAAGAAAACAAGAAGTGTATACAATGCAGAGACACAGGAAAAGAAACTCTGTGTCACCAGCTAAGGCCACAAACACACAACATCTGGGAAAGCTCTTATTCTTCCTGTCACTGTCACCACCAAGGGGAAAGTAATTTCAAAAAAGACTGTTTCTGCTTCTTTGCTAACAATAGTTTAAAAGCCAACTTGTTCTCCACTGACAATGGCTCCATTTTGCAACATGGTAAAACAGGCTGCATTGAGAACAGGCCAAACACCTGTGGGCCACAGACTCCCCCCTCACGCCAGCCCGGCGCAGCCTCACCCACAGCGCTCCCTCCAGGAAAGGTGTGCCAAGAGCAGGGCTAGGAGAACAAAAGAGGGGTTGACGGAATAGTGCTTTTTCTCAGACTATTTCATAACTGTAGCACTTGGAAATCAGAATTCAGTTCCTGTATTAAATTTCTACCACTAGATTTTATGTCCCTTTACAAGAACTTTTATGGAATGGACATCTTCAGAAATTTTACATTTCAAGCAATTTAAGCATAATTTTAACATATCGCTTTCTCTAATAAGAGGAGGAAAAAAAGGAAAATTCCCCTGCCTGTCACAACATTTATCATCTTTGATTTTCTATTACAGGCCCAGTCTCAAGTAAATAATCTATATGCATGTTATTCATTCCATTCTAGTTGCCTAAGAAACTCCATTCTTATATTTCTAGCAAATTCGGTCTTCTCAGGAAGGTGCTGCTAACAATACACAATGAACTCTGGGTTGGCAATCACAATACTCTTGGTTGGAGAAAAATCACACAATTTCTCAATGCGTCTATCCCACAGCTATACAATAGAAACAAGAGACCCTATCCTTAAACAGCTTCACAGGAACACAAAACAAAAGGATGTATAAAAAGAGATGTCTTAAAATAGCAATGCTGCGGCTGGCCCTGTGGCAGAGTGGTTAAGTTAGCTCCATCCACTTTGGCGGCCCAGGAGTCACAGGTTTGGATCCCAGGGGCAGACCTACACACCACTTGTCAAGCCATGCTGTGGTGGCATCCTACATACAAAACAGAGGAAGATCAGCACAGATGTTAGCTCAGGGACAATCTTCCTCACCAAAAAAAATAGCAATGCTACATGAAAATCTAGACATGTTTAAGTTAGTCTCTCTACTAGCATAGTTAACAAGTGCATTAACAAATGTATGTAACGTTTATCAGAAGTAAAGATATCTGGGGATAGAGTCCCAGTATGCTCAATTATGCGCCATTCTGCTTTGGAATCTGCTTCAGGCTCCATATTTCTGCTGCCCAGGGTCTCTATTTCTACAAGCTGGAAGTCTTTTTTTTTGAAGCCTTTTCTTTTTCTTCCCGCAGAGCAATCACCACTACTGGAGATATTCCAAGCTTCAAATGTTCAAAACCTGGATGCCACGAACAAGGGTCTAAAACACGGTATAAGGTGCACTCGGAAACCTCAAAGCTTATTCTGGGACATCTAGGAAAGAGTCACCTGTAGGAGGGCAGGGGGCACCCAGCCCCAGGCTGTTTTTCTGAGTAAAGTTTCACGGGAACACAGCCTGGCACCTTCATTTCCATCTAGTCTATGGGTGCTTCTGCAGGACTGTGGCAGAGCTGAGCAGGTGAGAAAGAGACCGTGTGACCCCTTCCAAGCAACTTCTGCTGACCCTGGTCTAGAGCTAAGGACAAAGGCCAAGGCTGGACACTGTTTGAGATCATCTGGATACAGACACTGCAGACGTCACTTCCCAGGAAAAGAAGAAAGTCGAAGGTAAACTACCTTCTAAGTGGTGTGTACGAAAAGAGAGGCAGAGGCCATCCCAGAGGCTTCTGAAGCAGTTCCACACTCTCCTTATTCCCGACTCCCAGCCTTGCACAGCCACTCCCTTCCAAGCAAAAAGTAAGCATGTGGGGGCCGGCCCCGTGGCCGAGCGGCTAAGTTCGCGTGCTCTGCTTCGGCGGTCCAGGGTTTCGCCAGTTCGGATCCTGGGTGCAGACATGGCACCACTCATCAGGTTGTGTTGAGGCAGCATCCCACATGCCACAACCAAAAGGACCCACAACTGAAAATATACAACTACGTACCAGGGGGCTTTGGCGAGAAGAAGGAAAAATAAAATCTTCAAAAAAAAAAGTATCTTAGTTCTAACAGCTGGTAAGAAACATCTCAGAAACAGAGAATAATCACATTAGCTTTTTGACAACAGTTGTTTCTTAAGGAAAAAAAAAAAGGCAATACTATTCCATCCTTTTCATCCATGTAAGGAAGAAATACAGGGACACATCATTTATTCAAGAGTCTCTTACCCTGCGATGCTAATTATCTTAAAAATTTTCAAATACCCAAAAGTGTTTGAAAGGTATTTATATAACCCAACTATCTGCTTTTTAAAAAACCCATGCACTTTGCTCATATAAGAACCCTTTTTGTCCTCACTCCCTATCAATTTACCTTTCCTTTAGACACAATTTATAACAACACAGATAAGGTGTATGTTGATATCTTTTGAGCCAAGTCTGTTTGGTTCCAAAGGAGTAAAAACTTTTAGTATGAGCATATGCACAATGCTTATGAGAAGGTATGAAATGAAAAACAACAGAAAAATTCCATAAATATAATTTCAACCACGTAAAGGAATATATTAGAAGAAACAAACTGGAAGGAAACACACAAAATGTTAAAAGTGACTATCTCTGGGGCGGGATTCAGAGTGAATATTTGTTTTCTTCTTTATATTTGTATCCAATTTTTCAAATTCTATGGTGAGTATTTATTATTGCTATAAACAGAAACAAAGTTAATTTTTCAAGGTCAGAGCAAATAGTTCCACTGTTCTCAGCCAAGGCTGCAGACCATTCTGTACTGCGGCACGGTTAAATAACTGATGAATCAGCAAGAAGTAGATCTTGTGTGTAAAAGATTCTGCATTAGAAAACAAGTTAGCCATCGTGCGCACCACACATTTGCTTAACTTCAGAACTGAAAGGGACCTTAGAGATCACTGGGTCCAACCTGCTTTACAGACGGACAAACTGAGGCCTAAAAGCTTAAGTGCTTTCCCAAGAACTTACCAATTAGTGTGCTTTTGACTACATCATATTATAAAGATTTCCATCAAATACAGTTAAAATTAAAAGTTCCAAGCATTTAAAGTGTCACGTTTTAATTCTTAAGAAAAGTCGTATGTATGCAATTCACTTCATCCCCCAATTACACCAATCAATAAGACATTTCTCATTATTTCTGAGTGGTTACAAAAATAAACGGCTTCTTCCTCAGTGTCTCTCTAAGCTTCAGTGCATACTACTTTGCCTCTACCTCCAGACTGCCCGTATTTGTTGTTGGAGCCCCGAACAGCACCTGTGCCATTTTCCCAGCGAGGTAAAGACACAGTCATTTGTTTCAATGCTAAATCACACTTTCTTTTCCTTCTCGGCAAAACTGGACCTGTGGACACTGAGAGAGGTCTGGATTTTGTAATCCCACTCTACAACCTTTAGTGGCATTTGTTTCCACCACACACCCCTTCCACACACACACTTTTCCTGTTGCTAGTGCATGTGTAATACGTGGAGCCACACAGTGCTCTGAGTTCATGGTTCAGTTACAGACAGGCATACTTGCCAAAGATTAAGAATTACAGCAGCATCTCTGCAGAGACACGAGGGCAGCCCAGGGTATTCTCAAACCTCTGAATTCTGAGCACCTATGTAAGGAGAAGCAGGAAATCCCACAGGGTTATTTTAAACAGTTGTCTCAACAAGTTCAGACAATATTCTATCACAGGGAACAGTTACGAATTCCTGAGACACTCTTTAGAGGCTTGACAATGAACTAGAAATTTGCCCTAACCAAGGTTATACATCACGCAATGTTTTCATGAATACCCTTAAGAATTTAAAGAAAACTGGAATCACAAAACTAACTTGAGCAGGAAAGAATTTTTTAAGATCATCCAGTTTAATTCCTTCCATTCGCAGATGCCCAGAAGGTACCTGACACCAGCCTCAGGTCATTTGGCCAGTGGGTAACAAGGCGGGAGCAGGGACCAAGGCTCCTGTATACCAGCCCAGCACTTTATCTTCCATGTGTGCAGCCTGGAGATCCCAGAAATCCAGTTTCCAAAGGCAAGGATACAAGGTAGACTGCAGTCGGGAGGACCAGTTCCTGACAGGTAAGGAAGAGCAGCACGCTGCTCACACAGGTGCAGCCGGCAAGCAGCTCTATCTGTCACTGGGGGATTTCCTCTTCTCCTGCTTCTGGTTAGGGGCAAGGAGCGTGGGAACGCAGGAGCCTCAGGCTCCCGGAAAGTCAAAGAAGGACACTCAGAAGGTGACTGAGGCCTTTCCTGGTCACAGAAGACCCTTCAGAGAGCCTCTCTGCTTCTCCCTCCAGGGAACTAAAACCAAATCAGGCAGGTGATGGGACTTTGACACCTAAGAACTTTCTACTTCTGAAAATTTCCACACTGACCCAGGCACTGTCGTGTGTTGCTGGTGGGAAATGTAAACTTCTATAGCAGGCAATTTGGAAATACTTATCCAATTAAAAATGCATATACCATTGCCACCTCTAGGAGGATGGGGTAGACGTATTTTTCCCTACTCCTTCTGCTAAATACAATTAAAATTCCTGGACACTGCACAGAAAACAATCATAAGACGGAATGGTAGAGAGAACAGAGCATACTCGCTAGGGACATCAGGATCAGAGGACAACATGTGGTGAGTTCCATGGGTTTTCTTTTTACCTCATTTATCTCAGACTTGAAAATGAAGAAGCAGGCAGGTGGAAAGCATGAATGGATCCAGACCAAAAGAAGACCCTGTCCTCTCTAGCCAAAAGAACAGAAAGAGGCAGCCTGTCTAGCAGGATAGAAAATTTTAGACAATAAGCACTCTACTCTAGACAAACAGCACAGAAAAGACCACGGCCCCAGCTCCACCCACACCAACACAGGCTAAGTGTGGAGCCCAAATGTCTACCCTTGAGGAGCAATCAGGAGATGCCCCAACACTCCCACCAAGGTAGGGTCAGAGATAGCCCAGTAGGGAACCAGCTGGGGCCTTCATTCTCCACTGGCCAGTGATGAGACACCCCCCCAACACCAGCAGTAACAAAGAGACCCCCACCCCAGCCCTTAGATGTCAACAGAACCTGAACTTCTGCCTCCATCGGGCAGTAATAACAAGGCAGTGCCCTTCCATCCCTTGCCAGTGCAGTGGCATAAGACAGTTGCAAGAGAAGGTTTAAGTAATACCCAAGGTCTTATAATATAGTAGGAAAATGATCAGATTTCAATCAAAAAGTCACTCATCATACCAAGAAGCTACAAAATCTCAAACTGAATGAAAAAAAAAAAATACATGACAACACTAAGATGACAGAGATGTTAGAATTATCTGACAAAGATTTTAAAGCAGCCATGATGAAACTCTTCAATGAACAATTACAAACGCACTTAAAACAAATGAAAAAATAGCAAGTCACAGCACAGAAAAAGAGTCTCAAAAAGAAACAGACAATATAAAGAAGAACCAAATGGAAATTTTAGAACTGAAAAACACAACAGCTAAGATAAAAAGCTCTGTAGATGGGCTCAGTCACAGAACAGGGGGAACAGGGGAACCAGAGAACTGAAAAACGGAGCAAGAGAAATTATCTAACCTCAACTACAGAGAGAGAGACTGGAATTTTCAAAAAACAGAGTCACAGGGACTTGTGAGACTGTGACAAAAGATCTAACATCCAATGTCATCGGAGTCCCAGAGGAGAAGAGATAGACAGCAGGACTTAAAAAGTGTTTGAATAATAGCTAAAAAGTTCCCAAATTTGGCAAGAAACATAAACCCACAGACTCAGGCTAAGCAAATCCCAAACAGAAAAAACCAAAGAAATCCACATTAATAATTCAACTAAAATTCTTGAAAGCAGCCAGAGAAAAATGATCCTATCCACAGGGAAACCTGCAGATGTCTCATCAGGAACTATGGAGGCCAGAACAAAGTGGCACGATCCTTTTCAGGGGTTTAAAGAACTGTCAACCCAGAATCCCATACTGGCAAAAACACCCTTCAGGAATGAAGACAGCATCAAGACATTCTCATGAAAACTAAGAGAGTGCTTCCAGCACACCTACCCTGAAAGAATCCTCAAGAAAGTTCTATAGAAAGGAAAGGACGAAAGGAGGAACCTTGGAACGTCAGGAAGGACAAAAGAATAGGGTATGAGAAAAGATGGGTAAATACAGAAGGCTTCCTTCTCGTCTTGAGTTTTCTAAATGACATTTCCCAGTTGAAGCCCAACGTATAACACTGTCTGCTGTGGCTCTACACGTATGCAGGGGAAATATTTAACCCAATTACACAGCTCCCACATGCACCAAATGACTTTTTTGTACAAAGATATTCACTGAATAATATTAAAGATTGGAAACAACTTAAATGCCCATTAACAGAGGACTGGTTAAATAAATGATGATATAGTCATACAATAGAATATTACATAAACATCAAAGAGAATGAGTTAGAAAGTTACATACTGATATAAAAAGAACTCTAGAATATGCTGCCACAGAGAATAAGCAGGACCAGGGCAGAGGGCGCTATATGAAGATCAACTTCACATCAAGTGAAGCCTGGTGAAGACACGCACGTTCACACCTACACGCCTGCAAAGGAGAGGGCTGTCTG
Source organism: Equus quagga (assembly GCF_021613505.1). Classification (NCBI taxonomy): domain Eukaryota; kingdom Metazoa; phylum Chordata; class Mammalia; order Perissodactyla; family Equidae; genus Equus; species Equus quagga. Next base: position 1,547,198 of record NC_060278.1, read on the forward strand.
TGGAGCTCCACAGCAGCTGGTAAGAGCGCCCGCCTCCAGGCAGGCAGTGGCATCTGGGGCCCGGAGGAGGCTGTGGAAGAGCCAGCACAATTCTCTACTTACTGTTTTCATTCTTTTCCATTTTGTTTGTTATCTATTCAGTATTATCTAATTTTCAAACTTCTTAAGACAAAGTGAAAAATTCCCAAGCTGAAGACAAGATCTAGGAGTCATCGGAAGCTCAGGGGAGCAGTAAGTACCGCCAGGTATTCACACTTAGTTAACCACTGCCACCGACTTTATGGCCAGCCCTGGGGGTCTCGTGGTTAAGATTCGGCACTTTCACCACCGAGGCCCGGGTTCGTGTCCGTCAGGGAGCCACACCACCCCTCTGTCAGGTGTCACACTGTGGTGGCTGCGTGTGGCTGTGATGCTGAAAGCTCTGCCACTGGGATTTCTAACACCAGCAGCGTCACCCATGGTGGACAGGTTGCAGTGGAGCTTCCAGTCTAGACAGACCAGGAAGAGGAGCCTGGCCACCCACTCCCAAAGCACTGGCCATGAAGACCCTGTGAATGTCAGTGGAGCGTGTCTGACAGAGCGCGGAGGCGAGAGGAGCTCAGCTGTCCACAGGGCGCGAGGAGTCGCCTCAACAGCACTAAAAAGAGTCTATAACACTTGAAATCATCAAGCAAATTCCTGCTATATTCATATTTAGCTTCATATAACAAGATATTTTTAATAGTCAAATAATTGAATTGAAAAGCATGCTATAATTGTTGAGCCGAAGGCCACGGCTAGGGGGAAAAAAGGTGATTTCATGTGATCAGGTCTTTGCCCGAAGACACACGGCAAATAGGACACAAGACCCTAAGATACTTTGGCATTTCAAACCTGGTTCCATCAAGTCACACCAAATATAAGAGTTTAAAAATGGATATTGTAAATTATGAACCTATAAACCAGGTCACTGATAGGGAAGGGAAGGAAAAAACTCATTTTAAGTTTTCTGAAAATTCCATTTCATCAAATGAACAGAGATCAAAATTGCTGCCAGTCCTACAAAGGTAACAATTATCTGAGGATCTAGAAACAAGGAGGAAAATAGCAACATGTGGGCAAAAGCAAGGGCTCCTCCTTCAGGTGCCCTTCAGTGCCCCCTCTGCCCCTCAGAATGTCCCGATCATCCCACAGTCCGTCCCTGGAGCAAGGCCTGAGCCGAGGCGGGACAGGGGCTGACTGCCTCTGAGCAGCCCCCTGCAGGCCAACGGGAAACCCCTCAAACAAGTTCAGAGGTCAAGGGGGAAAGGGCAGCAGGGAAACCGCAGCTGACAAGGCATGGAGAAGCAAGCGGCAGGGGCAGGAGCCAAGTCCCAGAGCCGCTGTGACAAGGGAGCGGCGCCAGGCTCCTCGGAGCGGTCGCTTGGCACCCAAGGACAACCATCCTGAAGAGCAGGGGCCACGTGAGCACCGACAGATGGCGGACAGAGCCACTGTGTGACCACCACATCCCACCACCACACACACCTTTCAAAACTCCCCCCTCCAACAGACCCGGTCCCAATTCCCCGCCTGACCCTCCACAAACCATGCTGGGCTTCGGCCCACACCGCGCTCCCCGAGAGCCCCGGCCGGCCATGGCCCGGCGGCGTGCTGGCCCTGCTCCTGCCTGCCTCTCGGGTTCCCTCTGCGCCTCTCGCCTGGACGGCCTCTAGCCCACCACCCAGAGGGCACACTCGTCCTGTAATCCGACTCACACCTGCCCCGCCCGGCCCAAGTTCTGCTGACCACCGCCCACGGCGAGCCGCCTGCCTCAGGACTCCGAGCAACGCCACGCCATCACTATTACCATGGAAGTGGGGAGGGCAGCGGCCCCGTGTGCCAGCTGTGGCCTCGCGCACTGCCCCCCGAGGCCCACCCTCTGACAGCCGGGGCAGGGGAGGCTCCACAAGGGCGGCGAGGAGAAGCCCACACTGAACCCACAAGCTGCCGGCCATCCCAGCAGTTTTCAAAGTCTGCCACTGAAATGCTCTCATGAACAAAAGTAAGGAAATAAGGAACGTAGGAAGGGCAGAGAGAGAACGACAGCTTGACCTTGTCATGCTTTCTCTTTGAAATACAGGCAAATTTTGTATTCTGTAACACATGTGACTATTTTAGTAGAAAAATCATCTTTCACGTTACTTACCCTCAAGCAGAACCAGTCCGCCATGCAGATGAGCCACGTGGCCCCCAACACAGGCCAGCCAGAGACGCACTAGGCCACACTGCCTCCCACAGGTGCTGCAGGTCACTCTGCAGCGTGGGCTCAGCCCTCTGCAAGGGGCCTTTATGTCCCTTCCATCTTATTTCACTTCACGAGACGCTTACAAACAGGGAGAGTGCACAGTTATTTCCATTATCTTACAAATGAGGAGATACTGACCAGGCGGGTGGGCACTTTACTAAGGCTCCTGCGGACACTGAATGCCGCCCTGGCAGAGAGGGAACTGGGACTCTGGCTCCTGCTCTTGTACCATCTGTTTCCAACGTCCTCCTCCACTCCTGGCCTTCGACAGACACCGCTCTCACTGCAGCTGACATCTCACCTCCCCAGGCACTGAGGGAGTTCTCACCTCCCTGGGCTCTGATGGCTCACCTCCCCAGGCAGGCCCAGCCTCCGGGAAGCAGGGCTTTGGGCTTCCTGCTTTGACCCTGCTCCCCCTGGCTCTCCTTCACCAGCCCATCGTGCTGGAGCATTGTCAGAAAATTCTGTGACATAACAGAAAACAGTTTATACCCAAGTAGTAGCCACCGTTGAGAATGGCAAATTTGCCTAGACTTGGATAAAAAATCCAATCATGAAAAAGGGAAACAGGAAGAATCATTCTGAAAACAGCTATGTATCGGTTTCATTCAAAGCACTCTTGGATTACAAAGTAATACTTTATAAGCGGAAAAGGGAATCTTGTTCTTAAATTTGAGGGGAAAAAATATGTTTGACACACGGGCACATAAGAGCAAAGTATAAATATATCAAAAGAAAATAAAGTTCTTCTTAAAACCATTTGCCAAATAGCATAAACCCTTAAAATTTTACACTCATATGAGTAGTTTTAATCTCACAAATAAGGACATGACAAAACTCTCCACTCAACAGCCAGGCTCCTTCCACAGTGAGGACACAGTACCCTGCCCGAGTGTCTGCCCAGTGGGGGGCCTTCACTGAGGGCCGTGGGGTTATAACAAATTCACGAGGCTGGAAAAATTACACAGCCACTGCTCTTGCCTGAACTTGTTACACCCAAATCCCCTTTTCAGACAGAGGGAAACAACATCATAACTCAAGGCATCGCGCAATCCTTCTAGACTTGCCTTTATAGGGGAAAAACCCTAAACCCATAACGAGAGCCCCCATGAGAGTCACACTATCCACTTAGGCTGCACTCTCCTCCTTCATGCTTCTTGTCACTTGTCTTTAGTACTCTAAAGAGAATGAATTAACAGAAATTATTTTCCAGCAAAGAAAATTCACAGGCTCTTGTTCCCCTTCCCTCTCCATCACTCATAAGAGTGAATATGACAGAGGACAATTTGCAGTACTCAAGTGTACTGTCAAGGAAATACTGCCAACACTAGCCAAATTCTTACAGTAAAAGGCATCACTTTCAAAAATGACTATTTCTTAAGACAGTAGAGATTTGTTTTGTCTTTCACATTCCAACACTGAATTTTTCTTAGGGAGAAATGAAAAGTTACTTTCCAGAAAATATTTTAGTTTTTAAACTTATGCATAATTAAATTTATAAAACCAAAAATGTGAACTTGTTTTCATTTTCATATTGAAGAGATTTTCATATTGTGATCCTAAGCTTTCACTGCAAGGAGCAGATTATTTCTCTTAATAAGATAACTAATCAATATAATATCCTCTAACAGATATCCTACTAGGACAAACAGATGAGGAAGAAGTACTTAAAATACATAAGGACTTCTTAGAATAAACACACAAACAAAAGTACCATAATCTTATGCCCAAAGCAAAATGTAGTCTGTTCAGTTATTCTTGCATGAAAACAGAGGATCATGATATGAGGCTAAGGGACCCACATACTGCCAACACTTTGTTAAGTGGGGGGCCAGGGGCCTAATCCAGCCTGTGGGGTTCCTAAGCCTGGGCCCAGGACCACGTGCTTAGGATGCTTCTCCCTCCCTAACAAAACGGCCAAGGTTCTATGGGATTCTGCAATGAGAACAAGTCACAACTAAAGAGAATGTTAGCTAGGTGAACAGAAATATTTTTTAAGTACAGCATTGGTTTCTAAAGCATTTGTCAGCTAGATCAGAGAGAATTCAAAGGTTAGAGGATGACAGATTATAGCCACAACCTCGAGGACTGTTTCTCTTTCTCCCTCATACGCACACACACACACACGCGGAAGGAGCAGGGAGAGAGAGAAAACTCCTAAATGTGAGCAATTTCACTGACAAGTTCAAAGAAGGATAGGAAAAAGGCTGCAACAAATTATAAAGGACAGTAATGGAGCAATTCAAATTACGCTTCTCTGCAAATAGCAGGCTTAATATATAAACATATTCATTAGAAAAGTTTATCTAAATGACCAAAGATTAATTTAAGCATTAAATTTTCAAGAATTTTATATATATATAACTTTCTTGGAAATGTATCTACCACATAAAATTATATCTACTTACATAGTTATGCTGGTGACACAAATATGAGCAAAGAAATCTTTTTTCTTCTTAAATTGTGTTAAAACTTCAAATAATCAGTATCCTCAATTCTGATGGGCATTAGGTAACAGGTACCTTTAAACTCTAATTCTCACTTCTCAACCCACCTCTCTGTTGAGCAGTTACTACTCTGCCCTACAGTTGCCAATCCAGTCTTAAAGTGAAAAACTCCTGTGCAATCCGAATGGTTATCTCCTAACATCTATCTGGTAATTTCTGATTCTCGGTCACAAGATCATCCATGAGCTCCCCTTTCCTCTCCCACTGTCCTTTCCCCCGTGTCTTTAAGAAAACTATTATGAAATTCACTATGGCTTGAACGTGAATGTATGGTAGGACTTCAGCCTTTCATCACACTTATTTTTAAATGATGAAACTGTGAGAAGCAGGGAGTTAGTGAAAATCAGAGTTCACGTGCGGCAGAGCAAGGAGCAGGACAAGTGGGACACACACAGTCTTCGCTGCTCCAAAGCTGTTTTTTTAATTTTATGCTAAAACTGCTGACACCATGGAACTGCAAGTCAAATACTCAAGGTTAGTGCTTGAATAATCAAGGATTGTTTCAAAGGCACTCTCTAGAAATGTTCCAACTCACTTGTTTATCAGGCATTTACTAAAAACTTTCTGCAGCACTAACAGAGAGACTCTGTATATTCTCTCATAATACACAGAGACGCACCCAAGTGAGCTTACAATGTGGTTGAAATGATGCAATAATAGTAACAAGAGACAGAGCTATCCATTTACTGGACAGTTACTAAACCCCAGGAACTGAGCTCGGTGCCTTAAAAGAGACTATCTCCATCCCACAGCAACTCCATTTTCTCCCCATTTCGAAAAGATGTGAACTGAAGTTAGGAGCTTACATTACTTGTCTAACAGCACACACCCAGGGAGGACCGACAGCAGCTATTTTCAAACTCTTTGGTCTCAGGACCACTTTATAACTCTTCAAATTACTCAAGACCTCAAAGATCTGTGGTTTACATATCTATTAATATTTATCACATTAGAAATTAAAACAGAAATTTTAATATTTCTTCATTCATTTTAAATAAAAATAAGTCCATTTCACATTATAATAAAAAAACTTATTTCTGTGAAAAGTAACTATATTTCTCAAACCCAAAAGTGAGAAGAGTGATGCTGTTTTACATTTTTTTAAATCGTCTAATGTCTGGCTTAAAAGCGGACAGCAAGGTCCCCTACCTGCTTCTTCATTCAGTTGGTGGAAGCAGGCTGCTTTGGCTGAAGTGTATGAAGAAAATCTGACCTCACACACAGCCGAGGCTGGAAAAGGAACAGTTTTTTAACAGCCTTTCAGATGATTATATTCTTCACAGATACTATGCCCAAACTGGACAAGTGTTAGTTTCTTAAACGTTAGCTGCAAACGTGCAATCTGACACGATGTCAATGAACCTTCTGTACTCTGTTACATTAAAGTCCATTGGTCTATCTGGTACTTTGAATGCATATCTTGCTCAAGCAAGATTTTGTAACACGTTGGTCATTTGAAAAATACTTGTTCACTGAGTTATACAGATCTTCCAAATGCTGACACACTTCCTTATACAGGATTTTTTTTTAAATCCAATTGGTATCAGCCCCATCTCATGAGAAAAGTCTTTAAGTCATAGGAAGCCATTAAACTCCGGGAGCAGATACAAGTTTACCAAAATGCTAATTTTCACATGAAATCTTGGACTTTATCATTGGGAACAAACATTGCTGGCTGTCTTCCTTGAAGTGACAGGGTCGCTTTCTTTATTTTCAGATACATTTGCCTGAATAACTTCAGTCAACGATTGTTTCAACTAAAAATGGTGTTCCATAAAAAAAAGCTGGTTTAGCTGGCAACTCAATCATCCCCTGGGCGCTTTCCTCGAGATGCCACTGTCTTCTCGTATGGAGCAGAAGTGCCTCATACGTACTTTCCATTTCGTCACACAGAATACAAAAAGACGTATATTCAAGAGGCAAGACGTGGTAAAATTAATATTCATTACTGCTTTGTGAGGCTGCTTTGAAGTAAAACTCCTTTTCTTTTTACTGGGAGTGTGTGGCAGTCAAGACTGTGACCAGCACAGAGTGTGCTGCACTGCCTCACGCGTGCTATGGAGTCAACAGCTGGCCCACCGCTGACCGCCTCTGAGCATCAGTGCAACGCCAACGCGCCGAAAAACGTAAATAGCGTGCCGGCATTACTTTGAAAGGATTTTTGACCTCACGAACTATGCTGCTGAAAGGACCAAGGACCACATTTTGATCCACCTATCTGATGCAGCTAGAAGACAACATGCTCTTCTGAGTAATGAGAAATCCTCTAGCATTATTGAGCACTTACTACACACTAGGCACCAAGCTCATTTAAGCGTGTGCATGATCTCACTCAATCCTCACATAGCACAACGCGATACTACTATTAGTATACCCATTTTACTGATGAGGAAACTGAGGCATGGAGAGATTTAAATAATTGGCCCAATGTCTCAAAGCTAGAAACTGGCAGACCCCATCGGCAAACTTATGTCACCTGACCGCACAATTATTTAACCATGTTAATGTCCTGCAGAACCAAACCAAACGTGAACTCAGCAAGGGAGAGAAGCTCCGGGTAGAGCTGCCTCTAAGGTGTGATGAGTAAGGACAACTGCCCGAGACTCTTGTTCGCAGTGGCCTGTGGGAAGGCAAGGCCTGGGAACGCAGCAGTCAGGAGAGGAGCTGGCAAGTCCTGGGTGCATTAACCAACACCCAAATCTACCAGCCCGAAGGCCAAGCGAAGGGAGCGCTGCTTTATGCAAGCTTCTGGTGAACTGTGTTTCCCTCCAGGGCAGTTAACTAGTTAAACAATTAACTATCATTATTTTAATTGAAAAAAAGGAGAGACACTATGGGTGTTCCAGGCCCCGACGCTACTTCAGTGAACCCTGGGCTCAGGATGGGAGGTGCCTGAAGAACCCAAATTTCCCAGCTCAAGATGACCCTTCCTTTTAAACTCTGGTGTTTCTCAATGAAAACAAAAACAAACACAAGGCTCTTCCCCACCAAGTGACACTTGTGTAGTTAACCAAAATAACTTGAGAGAAACCTGCCTGTTTCATCTCTCCTGTCATCTCCAGTTCTGTTTCACAACATCCAGTCTGATATTTACTCAAAACCATTAACCTGTGGCATCATGCCTAGAAGATGAGAAACAAAAACAAAGCAAACAGAAGCACTAGCAGCTTTGGCCTCATCCCCACGGCGCTCTGCTCCTCACCACCTCACACCTCGTCCTGCTTCTCTCACCTCAGCACAGCCACACACTGCTTGACACGGAGACGCTGAGAAACACAGCGTCAGGCGACTGTGTGACCATCCGGACATACAGAGTGCACTTACACAGCCCTGGACAGTGGAGCCTACTACACACCTAGGCTCCATGGTACTAACCCTTTGGGACCACCACCGTACATGCAGCCCATCTTGGACCGAAATGTCATTATACGGCACACGACTGTACTAGATGAAAATTCACGGAGAGCCAGGACTGTACTGCATTCAACGGTTGCATTTCAGTTCACCCAGCACTTACTGAGTGCTTACTATGTGCATGACAGCAGGTCGGCTCTGGGGACATGGCACTAAGTCCCAATCCTGCTCACAAAGAGTTCAGGGGACAGAGCAAGTCAGCTTAAGACACAGACAGACTGACGGATGTGGGAGAACACATTCACATATCCCTCAACCCCTGCCAGGGCCATTTCCAATGTGCAGCTCCAGGTCTTTAACACGATCATCTCCACATTCCCGATTTAAACAGATGTTCCCTTGGCCAAGCACACCTTTGAGAAGTATACAGGATCCAGAAGGAGCCCCTGCTGCCTGGTTGAGTGACACCTTCCTCCAAGTTATTTTCTGAACAAGAATACCCCCAAGACAGCCCTTGTCAGTTTGTCAGACGTAAAGGTCATTCATCACGCTTCCTTCAAGAGCATCACAGAATCAAAGACCAGCCTCACCGCCCGGCCAGCATCCGGCGTGCTTCTGGTAGAAGGCGACCAGCGACACAGTGTTTATGAGCTTACAGCACATAAAAAACCCAAAGCAAAACAAATAACAGAGGAATTATTAGGAGTAAACATAACGCTGCAGCTCCTCAAATTGTTGAGGTTAAAAACACAGTACTCTGCCTTGCCGGGACGCTGCTGCCCCGGGGCAGGGAAAATGCTCCCGGGAGCTCCCCTAGTAAGCAGAACCACACCTCGCTCCCTGTGAAAATTAAACTGTCAGCGTGAACATGGAAACTGAGACAGGGTCACAGAAGAGGCTTTAGTCAGTTTTGAAAAGGACTGTATTCTTATTTAGTCAGTCCTGCCTCCTCCGGCGTGTCTGGAACCTGGCACAGAGGGTGCGCCCTGGGCAGTCGCAGCTCTGCAGGGCAACTAACTCTAGGCGGTTAGCTTTCCCATCCGCGTTACCAGTCAAGACACCAAAAGTAAGATCTGACAAGACAGATACCAGATTTGGTAGTAAAATGAAATTTCCCAAACAGGCATTCTCTTTTATGTATGATCTAAATGTCACAGGCGCTAAGATTTGAGCAAAAATGCAGACATGCTGTCTTTTTTTAAAGTCCATCAGAAGAGAATTTTTTTAAATGCAAACACTACACCACTGTGCCTCTAGAAACTTGACCAGACACATCTGAGCAGTCACCGTGCTCTAACAGACCATCACCACGGTCAAGCAGACTGCGTGACTGCGTGGAGCCTGATTACAGAACCCACCCAGTGAGCACTCCAGAACGGCTGAGATCACATTCCACTCGGTATGCCACTTTCAGCGAATGATACTCACTGTCATATGTCACCAATTAATGCTTAGTGATCTTTACATAAGGAAACTGATCTAAAATAGGATTATCAGTTAAATAAAGTGCTGAGAAACAACGAACTTGACGTTCTAACTAACACTCAACTTGTGATAAGGATCCACATTCTACAGAGGTCAAGGCCAAAAGCACGGATTTCATCAGTTGTGTGCACTCTGGAGAAGGGACTCCCTCTGCACTTACATCTGTCTCCTGCCCCTCAGACTTTCTTCAAGGAAACAGTTATGCACAAATGAGGCCGCTCGTCATCTTCAACTGATTGCCAAGGTCGCTGGTAGCAAATGATCACTGTGAAGTGAAGCAGTACTTTGCTAAGATAAAGAGTCATATTAACTCAGCTCCAAAATTGGTATTTAAAAAAAATATATGTTAAACCATATAATATATAAGATAAGCCATAATTCAATATGTATTAGGAATAAGACAACATGCTCTACTAACCAAAATATTTCCTTTCAGAAAACATCACTGGCCAGACTCATAGAAGAGAAATTAAACACGCTGTCAGAATATCTTAAAATTCCTTCTCTGGAATCTGGAACACACTCACATAAGATATTGAATATCTCCCCTAAAATGCCTTGATACAGGATTTCAAAAGTTTGTTTAGATTTTTCTGAAGTTCTATTATAAATCAAACATACACAATCAAAATACTAAGTGGAATCTAAAAATTAAATTGACAACCATGACATTTTCACTACCCAGTGCAGTAAAACGCACGAGCTTATAGTCCAATGATTCTTAAAAGACTCTCATATCTCTGAAATGTCTATTTTTCCATATGTTTGTTTTTATCTAACTTCACATTATCCATTATAAAAATAAATATTGAGCAAAAAATAGAAACCAAAAATCCAAAAATTCAGAAAAACTCCTGTAAACATTCTGGTAAATTTTATTCCAGTCCGTTTATTATGCATTTTTAAATACAATCATGCATCACTTAATGACAGGGATACGTTTTGAGAAATGCATCGCTAGGCGATTTCGTCGCTGTGCGAACTTCATATAGTGCATTTACACAAACCTGAATGGCACAGCCTATCGCACACCTAGGCTCTATGATACTAATCTCATGGGACTGCCATCACATAAGCAGTCCGTTGGTGACTGAAATGTTTAGTTATGTGGCGTGTGACTGTATAATAGTGTGTGCAATATACAAAATTTTGTACACTGACTTTCATTGCCTATTTTCTTCATTTATCATATGCTCGTTAACAGAATATTTAGAAAATATAGAAAAAATAAAAATTCCAAATCCTCCCATTTTGTCAACATTTTGTAGTATTTCCTTCTGTCCCTTTTCTTTTATTAATACAAGGTTGTGCTCTGTGTTCATATGAAAAATAATTTATTTTAAGCATAGTGAGCACCGCAACATTCCTAGATGTTAGTTGGAAGATAATACAAAGAAGGACTTCTTGACAGAAAATTTCTGCCAAGGGGATTTTTTATTCTGTTTTGCTGTGTAAAATCTAAAATACTTGATCAAGTCATTCCATATAAATTTACGATGACAACACAGTTTCTTGACTTTCATGGTAATGAAATCACCACTATATTAATTTTTACAAAATTCTACCTTAGTCAAAGGGAGGAAATATTGTGTCATTTTCTTGGCCCATTATCTCAGTCATGTAAAGAGTTTAGTGTTATTACAAGGTCTGTAAGTACTGAGGGAGACAGAAGCCTCTGCCCCCAGGAAGTGGAAGTGACGGAAGCAACACTGTGCCCTGAGACACTGTCGCAGCCACATAAAGTAGCTCTCCATAAAGCAGATCAGAGCTGAGCCACGTGGAGTCCCCCGTACACAGAGACTGCACCAGCTGTTGTCACAGCCCAGCCAGGCCTCATCCCTCCCTTTACACCAGATTCTAGTGTAGAAGATCTCCTGATCTTCTCAGAAATCTTAGCGGTATAAATTACCCTTCTCTCTCCTACATCGACATTTAATGTCCCTCATCCACATTTAAACATGCTAAGTCTCTCTCATTTTTAAAGAGAGGAGGAGAAATTCATCCACTGTCTCCACCTCAAACCCACTTCCTGCTCCCGACTATGTGATCCCTTTCCCAACCCTCTGACGGAGGAGTGGTCCATGCTGTCTCCAGCTGCTTGCCGCCCCCCCGGCCTCAGCCCACTCCACGCTGGCTCTCACCATGCCACCAAAACCCGCCTCCCGCGGCCCCACTGACAGTGCGCGGCCCAGCGCAGAGGCTGCAGAATCCTCTGGACGGCAGTGCTCGTCCACACTCGCCACTCCACTCTCCCCTCCAGGTTTTCTTCCTGTCTAGCCACTCCTTTCCAGGCTCCCTCAGACTCATCCTCCTCTTCCCTGCCACTAAATGGTGGGGTGCTCAAGGCACATCCCTGAAGGCTGCCTCCTGACTCAGTCTATCGAGAGCCTCTCCTTCGGCAGGCTCACCTCTGAAAGACAACTGAGAGTCACGCCTCGGCCCCAGACTCTCCTCGAGGCTCAAGATCCTTCTGTCCAGCTGCCCACTGCGTACGCCCATTTGGATGTCCCACGGGGCAGGGACATACTCAGATACACCCCTGCTCTCCCACACTGACCTCTCCTCCACTATTCCCTGCACTTCATGGAATCATCACGCAGCTGCACAAACCAGAAGCTTCCTCACTCCATGTATCCAACACATCCTGTCAACGCTACCACTTAAATCTCTCTCCAACACATCCTCTTCTCTTCACTTCCATCACCTCTCACCTATACTACTCATCACCACACATCCAATACAGATCATTCTAATCTATTCCCACAGCAGCCAGTCAATTCTGACCATGTCTGTCTCACAAGCATCTCCCTCCAGCCCTCCCCTCTTTCTCTCGCTCTCTTCCTTAAATCCCTTCAGTGTGTTCTTACTGCTCACAGCACAAATACTAAAAGTATTAACACAGTCATGCGCTGCAGAATGACATTTCAGTCAACAACGGACCAGAGATACGACAGTGGTCCCATAAGCTTCCTACCACACGGCCTAAGTGTGAAGCAAGGCTGTACAATCTGGGTTTGTGTAAGGACAGCCTACGATGTTCGCACAAGGATGAAATTGCCTAATGACGCATTTCTCAGAACGTTTCCCTGTTGTTAAGCAACGCATGACTGTACAGCCTACATGGCCTTGCTTAATCTGGCCCTGCCCATCTCTCACTCTTCCTCTCACTCTCTTCTTTTGGCCAGACTAGCTTCCTGCAGTTCCCAGATGGCAGCAAGTCACATGTTTTTCCCTCTACTCAGAACACCCCACGCCACCACTGCATGCCTAACCCATCCTTCAGATCTCAGCTCAGCCATCACGTCTCTGTGTTCTAGGCTCTCACGAAATGCCTCCAACACTAACCATGGTGGTCTCATCTGACCAACGCCCATCTCTCCCACCTGACTACAAACAACAGAAGAGCAGTGACAGCATTTGTTTTTGTCCAATATTTTAACCCTATGCACGGAATACAGTTAAGTACATAATAAATAGCTATTAAATGGATAAAAGAATAACATATAATCAGACAGAATGTATTTACATACGTATAAAAAGAATGAGTCAATGAAGAGAGGTGGTCCAATTTATGCTCCCCCAAACTATAACATTGACCTTCCCCCAACTCCCTCCCTAGGTATTAACAGGTATTTTATCAAAAGGAAGGGAAGTTTAGATGTTTTGGCTAAGTGGCTGTTGCCAAGAGCTGCTGCCAGGCCCAAGTAAGGGCTGCGGGCCAGGACACAGCTTGTGGTGCTAGGTTCCTCTCAACAGTTGGCAAGTGTCTGCACTTGGTTTGTTGCTTTTCCTTAAATCTCAATGAAGGACATAACTGAGACTTAATTTCAGTCTGTCTTACTAAGACCTTTGACAGACTCCTGCTGACATTATATCTTAGTTTTGGTAAATCTTAGAAGTTAATTTCAGCTTCCTTGTCACCTATTTATGCTGGGTCACAACGAATTTTCCTTGTATATATGGAGAGAGAGTGAGGGGGAGAGAGAGTACCAATGTATGTTATCATATTTATACACATACATCATTAACATCTATGGGGCACTTCTTATGTGCTAGGTTTCACATGCACTGTTTCAGTTAATTCTCACCATAAGGCTTTTAGGAAGATTCTATTATCGTTCCCATTTTTAAATACAGAAACTGAGAGTTGGAAGGGATTGTAACCTGCCCAATGGTACAAGCTGATAAGTGGCAGAGCTGGAGCTGGAAGCTGGTCAGGCTGCTCCAGACCCATGTTTTCTATCACACTGCCTCCACCATCTCTTCTCCCCAAGGGATCTCTACTTAAGTTTACTAAACTTCTGCCAAACTACAGCTAGCCATCAGGAGCCTGAAAAGAACTACGTTGTTTTGGCTTTTTTTAATAGAAGAAAATACCACCTTTAGCTTAGTCTTTCCGTGCCAAATGCAGGCCACCGCCACACACAGAGCTAGTGCAATGGATTTATTCTGAGATCCATGTCCACCAGGGAGTGAATTTTCAGGCCAGACATAACCACATTCAATCATATGCATCAAAGAAAAGAAAAAGAAACTAAAAAGAGTAATACAATTTATTTTTGTAAGATTTTTTTTTTTAAAAGATTGGCACCTGGGCTAACAACTGTTGCCAATCTTTTTTTTTTCTTCTGCTTTATCTCCCCAAATCCCCCCTGTACACAGTTGCATATCTTAGTTGCATGTCCTTCTAGTTGTGGGATGTGGGACGCCGCCTCAACGTGGCCTGACGAGCAGTGCCATGTCCGCACCCAGGATACGAACCCTGGGCCACCGCAGCGGAGCGCGCGAACTTAACCACTTGGCCACGGAGCCGGCCCCTGTAAGTTTTTTGAAATTAGCTTTTTTGATTGCAGCCTTGCTGGCCTGGATGGAAAACTACAACATGTACTCACGAAGCAAGTATTTTAAGCACAGAGGAAATAACCACATCCTTGCCTGGAACTTGCTTATGATGTACCAACCCTAGGCGCACAGCAACGCAAGCACCCTCTGCCCACACTGCTACTCCTTGTCTACTTTGATTCCTGGTCCGCTTTCTAAAACTCAGTTTTACCGAAGTAATAATTTACATATAATTAAATGTACCCATTTTGAGTGTACATTTCAATGAATTTTGACAAATTTATATACTCAAGTGACCACTCTCACAATCAAGATATAGACTATACTCATAACCTCCAAAAATGCCCTGTGGCCCTTCCCAGTCAAGGCACCCCCCTTACTCCCACCCACAGGCAAGCCCTGATCTGCTTCTACCATCAGAAACCGGATTTGTCTCTCCTAGACTTCACATAAACGGAAGCAGACAGTATCTACTCTTGTCCCCTCTTTACGTATTCATCCCATCTGGTGCCCTGCTTTGTAAATGCTGGTATTTAATGCAGCTGTTCTACTGGATGCAGGAGTGCCTGATTCCCGTGATTCACAAGGGGTCCAAACCACACTTACATGCATGCATGCGCACACACACACAGGGTGTGAAAATACCACAGCCCTAGCACAGGGCTCTACCGAGCGCACGCCGTCGTCAGCCCTGGTACCCAGGCAGGCTGAAGTGGAACAAAGCCTGGAACCACTGTTCATGGCGAAGCCAAGGAGATTCCCTTTGACACCGGCTGCCACAACACTGAGAACCACGGTCACAACAAGTCCTTAGGGCTCAGGGAATTATGTTAGCCTCCTTTCTGTCTCATTTTACGTTTTCAACCTCAGTTTTCTGTTCTCTTTCCTTCCATTTTTGATACTTGATATCTTACCACGTGTGATGTATCAGACAGAAAGTATGCTCGTTTCTGCAAATGGACGGAGGACGGGAATGTGACTCAAACACTGTGTGCTCCTCCTTACCCGTCAGGGCTCTTCTGCACACAAGACAAAACGCTCACTAATCCGTCCTGAGTGGAGCAGTGCTCAATCCTGGCTGCACAGGAGAGTCACCTGGACGTTAAAACCACTGATGCCTGGGTCCACCCCAAAAGCTTCAGACTGAGCGGGTGTGGGCTCAGGCCTGGCCGATCGTGAAGGTGCTCAGGGACTCCACTGGGCAGCCAGTGAAGACGCACGGCCCGGGCCAGCCCCAGGCAGGGCCATGCCCAGCGCGCTGTTCCGCAAGAGCCAGTGGAGGCCCCACTCTCTGAGACCCGCCGCGGTCCTTCACTCCCACAGTTTACTGCCTCAGTCTGTCTGGTGCCAACTACGTCCCAATGACAGAATTCACTGCGCGCAGCGCGCCCTAGTGCTGCGGCTTAAGCAGCAGACTTTTCGACGATGCTTAATCAGTTTGTGATCGGGGCTGTCGCATTTAACCACTAATTTAAAGCGCCTGAATATTAAAAGGATCTTATCTCTGCACAAGACACAAATACACTCCGGAAGAGTGCGCTAGTGTGTCTTCGAAGTTGTTTCTGCAACTGCGGTTCTGCCCGCCTGGGCCGAGACAGGAAGCCCCAGAGGCACGAGGGCTTCCCTCAGGAGAACTCAGTCTGCTGGTAAAGAGCAGGCCGCAAAGGCTGCCGGGACGCCTGGGCGTAGACATTCGGCTCCTTCCTCAG
Source organism: Equus quagga (assembly GCF_021613505.1). Lineage (NCBI taxonomy): Eukaryota > Metazoa > Chordata > Mammalia > Perissodactyla > Equidae > Equus > Equus quagga. The sequence goes on from NC_060278.1 coordinate 1,563,361, forward strand.
GACAAACCGGCAGTCTCTTCTGTCAGAGGGCTTCTCATGCAGAAGCGATCGTGTAGAACACTGCACCAGGGTGAAGAGTTTCCAGAAAGATTTCTGGCCTGGTGTTAACATTTTACTTTTGAGACAAAGAGTTCCAGAAAGATGGATATTGGCTCTACAGTCCGTGAAACCACTGGTTCGGCATCAGAGAATTTCCAGATAACCGACGCTTTAATATTCCGTGCTGTTAGAGAAATTTTAAGAGTATTTTTTAAAATGTATTGCACACAATCCTGCCTTCCTAGTTCACAGCATTTTAAACAGTATTTCACCTGTTGCTGATGCCTGTCCAAAGTCAGCAACCGCATGCTGACAGTGGTCACCAAGGCACACGGGGCTATTTGCACCAAGGCTGGATGAGCCATTTCTCGAGAACTGTCCCTAAAAGCAAACAGGTTCTCAGAAGAGGGACTTCCTAGAATCATGGGATGCACAAGCGTTCAAGCATGAACTTTGTCACCTTTATGCCTGCTCAGGCACGTCTGGGGACAACGTCTTCGCGCTCAGCTGAACTCCTGAAAGCTGACAGACCGGCCTCTAGTCATGTCACCTGTGAGCTGGATGACCCCGGCCGGCACTCAGGAATCAGACACACCTCCCTGAGGTGCATCTGAGCATCAGAGGAGACAACGAGTGAGAATAAGCCACAAAGCACGGCAGAAATGCAGGGATTATTGCCTGCAATTCACACGGACTGACTAACATCTGGGAGCCCGAGGCTGGCTGGGTGCTGTTCCCGATGCTCTGTACTCACTCAGCCGATCCTCACCACTACTCTGCAGGAGGTATGATTACTACCCACCTCGGGCAGCTGAGGAGACGAGGCCACTTCCTCAAGTCCCCGGGCCCTTCCCTCGGCTGCGATGGGAAGGACGGCCAGACAGCCTGGTGCAGAGCCCGGCTCCCGCCCTCTCTGCTCCGCCACCTCATTCCCGGCATGGCAAGTACCACCCCCGCCTCGATTTCCTCATTTCCACACTGAAAGGCCAACTCAGACGCCATCTGAAGGGCTCTTCTCCAGCCCTGATGTTCTGTGATTCCTGTTAGGTGAGCCTGGGTAAGTGCAGCCTTACGAGAGTTCAGGAAAAGCAAATTCAAGAATTTTCAAAGGACTGTGTCTATGAAAGAGCCCTGCTATTTCTAATCATGTACCTAATCTGGCTCTGGCCAGCAGCCCAGGAACTGGGGCAGGCCATAGTCCCTCTTGGCCTTCGGGACAAAAGGTTTCCCCACATGGCTCTCCAAAAGGACTCAGCCATCAAAACCAGACAGACATCTGCCTTCACTCAACAAACTCGGGAAAAATTCTGTAATACAGCGTTGGCTTACAGTGTACCAAGATAACCTGCTGCTTATAACAAACACCCTCAATGCACATGCCCCCTCCCTGCAAAAAAGCCTCTTTCAGCAGAAAACTGAAATAAATGGAGGAAGACTTCCCACAGAAAGCTGGCTGAACCAGAGGCAAACAGCACACGGACGAAACGGCGCCAGAGGAGCCCGGTGTCTTTTCAAGGGACAAGGCAGGGTGGGCACTGAGCACAGCAGACACGCTCACAACAGGCGCACAGGTCAAGCGACGCTGCAGCCCATGACTAAGGCAGCAACTGTGGGTGACTTAGCACCCCCGAATACAATCTGAAGTCAGTGTCAAAGACTGCAACTAAACGAAAGCCAATACAGCTTTACTGCGCTTTTAGAGAAAAGTTTCTAAGGGCCTATACTCTAGGTAGACAAGTAAATCAGTCAATACTGTTTAGAGATAAAGTAAACAGAAAAAAGCCACATGCAAAAGATAAATCACTATCTTCACACTTAACTAGATGCTAAAAATATTTGGTTTTGAATGGCAAAATTCTCTCCTATCCCTTTAGCTCTTAAGGGACAAAAAACAAACCTTACTTTCTCCCAAACTGAAAGAAACTTAAGAGAAATCTCTCTTCTTGGCCCCATCCATTATAAACCAGAAATGACTGACTGTAAACATAAAATAGCATATTTCTAAGGTTAACAGTTCTCAACTTTTTAAATAATAAATATAACTGCCATTGTCTGAACATCTACTATGTGCCAGGTACTTTGCTACTTACATTTAATCCTCTCAAATGCCTCTAAGTTAGATGGGGAAACTGAGATCAAAGAGGTTACGAAGCTGTCCAAAGTCACATGATTAGGCAAGTGTTGAAGCCAGGAACCCAGAGCTAGTTCTAAGGCCAATGCTTTTTCCAAAACACCACAACTACCTGTATAAAATCGTGACTGAATACCATACGCGTGAGTTAACCCATCCTGGGGGCCACTAGGCCAGATGGAAAGAAGATTCCAGAGAGCAGAGGTACCAAGAACTACCAAGCAATGTAGAGAAGTGTTCAAGAGGCCGGGCTCCGGAGCCAGGGTGTCTAAGTTCAAATCCTGGCTCCCCTCCTCAGCAACCTGACGACCTGAGGCGGTGCCCTACCCTCCCTGTACTTCTGCTTCCCCATCTGCAAAACGGAGATGCTATGCGGACACACACCCCACCAGGCTGTTAGGGGGACTAAGGTAAAATTCACCCAAGATGGAGAACAACAGCGGGCCTACAGGAATTAAAGCATTCGTGTTTGCTATTACTAAGAAAAGCATCTGAGGGGAACACAGAAGCACCTGAATCAAACCGAACAGGCTACTATATGAGCAAGGAAAGAAAAGAACAAAAAGTAACAAAAAGGATGAGCTGTAAGAACTGGCATCCCGAATGAGAATGAGGAAGATGGGGCGGGGCTGCCCGTAACTAGAGGAAAAGTTCATCCCAGACTCACTCGAGGCTGGCTAAGAGAACTCGGGAGCAGGACTAGCAGGGCAGTTTGGAAAAAAGCCAAAGGGCATGCAACTGAGTCCCCCACGAAAACCCCCTGCCTCTCCCGAATACCCGAGGGAGGCGGGAGACAGCGACTGAGCCTTTGACCTGAGAACACGCAGGCAGACCAGCAAGCTCTGGTCATCACGGTCTAGAAGAACACAGGAAAGGGGCCGCACCTGGGGAGGACTGGAAGGTGCTGGTCAGTAAACCTGCGACAAGCGGAGCGATGGAGACGAGAGTTCAGATTTACTGCGATTAAAGAGAGAGCAGCATGTTGAGTTAAACATTAATTGTGGCTTTAATCTGCCCACAGCAGGAAGACAGTAACTTCCAGAGAGAAGAAAGTAACAAAAAGTCCATGAAACCACGAATGCCATCCTAAAGAAGTCCTCTCCTTTCACACTGGCCTTAGAAAAGCACGCGAGTGGGCTTCTCCAGAGGCAGCCTGCTGAATCCTGCACGGCCGCAGCCCGGGATGTGTCAGCCGGGTCCTCTGAACTTCATTCTACACCCAAGATCCAGCCCCAAGGCAGAGCAGGCATGGACAAGGGCGCTCAGCACGACTTCAGTCAGACGCAGGCCTGGCAACTCAGCTGGCAGTGATAGCAAGAAAAAAGTGGAAATACGCAAATTTACATTTGACTATGAAGTGTTCCAATTTGGCTTAAAATGCTGCGATTCTGAATTAGTAAACAATGACACAATTGTCACCTCAGTCAGACAAGAGAGAGTTCAAATAAGATTTTGGAGGTGGCTCTTTTTCTTTTTTTAGATTTTATTTTCCCTCCTTCTCCTCAAAGCCCCCCCAGTACACAGCTGTATATTTTAGTTGTGGGTCCTTCTGGTTGTCCTATGTGAGACGCCGCCTCAGCATCGCCTGATGAATGGTGCTAGGTCCATGCCCAGGATCCAAACCAAAGAAACCCCAGGTGCCAAAGTGGAGTGTGCAAACTTGACCACTCGGCCACGGGGCCGGCCCCTCAAATAAGATTCTGAAATGAGAATTGAGACTCATTTCCATCTGGACTCCAAACTAGTAGTTAAGAAATATTCTCCATTCACATTCAGCTTAAGTTCAACAAGCAAAATTGCCCAAAGAAAGCAGCCGTTTTTGCAACTTGAGAGCTAAATTTTCTTTTTAAGTTTACTTAACATTCAGTTCCTATTTTTAGGTGAGACTTTGTTTTTATTTTCAAATGAGATTTGGGGGTAAGTAAGACAGTGATTTCCTCATGACTCAATTCTCAGGGCCTGGATAAGGTGATCCCGGATCCCACATTCCACTCCGCAAAATCCCCATCGCAGGTGTGGGTTTTACATCATGCAAGTCGCACTCTGGCCATTTTCATCTTTTTTGGAGCTCAAATTGAAGATATGCAAGATAAGTAGTTGTAAAGTCACCAGAAAGCTACCTGTGCCAAGTCAGAGGCACAGACACATCACCACAGCAGGTTCACACCGTCACGAGAAATAGGAGGAGACCAGTGAAAAAGTCACAGAACATCCAGAGGGGCTCGTTCCTCAAGCTAGCTCCGTGCTGACCACTAGGGGCACTCGGACCAGATTCCACAACTAGCCTCTGCTGCAGACAAGGCAAATGATTCCAGAACTTTACCAAGCTCTCTTCTCGCAAGGACAAGAACCACTCAGCAGTGTCACATACAAACAAAAGATAAAGCCTTATGTGGGTTTCTCTAGAGAGAAAAGTGGTTTAAATGAAAATTTCTGAATTTATATACGTGATGATACTTCCACTATTTTATCTGTAAAAGAGAGACAGATAGGCATAGGATCCCAATTAAGCACAACAGAAAATTAAGAACAGGAGTCACCAACACTTTCCATGTAGAGAAAAATGAAATTGGATAAGGAAGAAATCATTTGCAGGACCAAATTCGACATGTGCCTAATAAAATAGACATATTTCTCTCTTTTTTAACTAGAAAGTTTATCTAGGAATTAGTAGTCAACCTGTTTCCTAATTTTAGCAGAGTGAAGACAGTCACAATGCTGTATCAATGATCAGAAGGTGTTAAAACCTATTTTACACATATATTAAATATATATATTTAATATATATATATTTTTAAGTGTTTTATGACAGAAGGCACTTCAGATCAATTTGTAAGAGCAAGGATGAAACTGAAAGTAGTGGTGTGTCTACAGAGGTCTTGTTTTGGATAGTCTCCAAACGATCCCCCCAGCCACTCTCTCAGCCTGTAATCTAGCACCTTGAATGCCCCCCACACTGTGGAGAAAGGGAAAGGTCCAATGGAGCCCAGCTCTTCTTCTTTTATGCTCCCAATGCCACCACCTGGTGCACACCTGTACTAATGATGCCAACAGGTTCCCAGTCGGTCTTCCTGCTGTCCCCTCACCCAGACCTGTCCTTACCACTCGCCAATGTCCCAGCGTCTCTAAAGCACTTTCTTCATGTCATTCTTTGGTTTAAAATTTTCAAAGATTACAGGATCAAGTCCAAATTCCTTAGCATCATATCATACTAGAGGTGTTTCACAATTAACCTCAACCACTTTTTTATTAACTTTTCTTTAAGAATTCCCAAATAATGGTAGTAACACAACTGAGCACTCACAATATGTCAAGACAGTCTCCCAAGTACTTCACATGCGTTAACTCACAACTACTTTATGACATAAATACTATTATTACCCCTGTTCCAGGGAGGACACTGAGCATAATGAAATAAATCGCCTGTTTGATCTCACCTGAGTAAGCAGTGGGGCCAAGATTCTCATCAGCTGGTCCCAGAGCTGCACTGGGACCACTGTGCTACGCTTGTCTCTACCTTCCACAGTCCTCATATGCCTCGTACTCTTGCACACTCTCTACTCTGAGCTCCAATGGAATATTCTCAGTTATTACTTACCCCATTTGTTATCATTTTTACGTAGCACCATGACCACACCACACTGGAGGGCATGGTGAATGCCCTGCAGACAAGAGGTACCTTACAGATAATTCTGCTCGTAGCAGATGGCTGGCTCTCAGCACTTGACAGATGAAAACTTGCTGAAAACCAATTCTTCTGCAGGCTCAAATGAGGGCATGTTTCTGCCTTGTTCTCTGCAGTTTCTCCCTCCTAGGCAGAAAGAGCTTCGCAGCACACGTTTCTTTCAGAAGGCGCAGTGATCAAGCACAGAGGGTTTCCAGGCCCTTCCGTTCCTCCAGCCCCAGCTGGAGGCAGACACAGGTGCGCGTCAGGTGTGGCACAAGTTCAGCAGACAGTGCAGCCAGGCCACAGAGGACAGCTCCCTACTTCCCTGCTCCCAGCCACTGAGGTCCGCAAGCCCTGACATGCAGGAGAGCACTCAGCTCTGCTACACACCCTCTCAGCCCGTCACTAAAATCGAAGCTAAATGATTCCGCTTCTACCTTGAGGCACAAAACCCATTTTACACTTAACAGCCTCAGCCTCAAGCTTTACTGATGACTCTTCCTAAAGCAGTCACACTCCAAAACGCCAGGGTGTTGAGCTTTTTTAAAGCCACTGCAAACGGTATCAGCTGAGCATCACACAGCATCCCACGGAAGGCTCTGTAGAAACGATGAGAAAAGAGGGCAAACTGTCGGAAAGGCCAACTGTCCCCGGCAGCTCCTCTTCACCCTCCAGCCCTGTCAACCCAGAGACATGCTGAGGGACCCCTGAAGCACGCAGTAAAACCTCTTACAATTCTCTGGAGCATAGCGAAGTCAGCTCTGATAGCTGCCTTGTTCATTATTACTGGAGCAGGGAAGTTAAAATAAATGAGTGCAATTAAAAGATGCAGATCTGATTCCTTCAAATGCCTAAGAGAAGCCACAGAAGGCAAACACCAGAGGATGAAAACTGTGCACGACCAAAGGCTCTACAAAGCATCCAGGGTTTACAAATGCACCCTGAGGAACCGGGCTGTAACCTTCCCCTTCATGAAGACAAAGAACAGGCTCAAACATTTTAACTGAAACTGACCATCACCCATCTTTCCCCTAGAGATAAAACTATAAATAGACATGAGGATATTTATTAGTTCTTGACATACCCACACACATACAAAGGGCCAGTGATCTTGCTGGCACAGGGTGAAAAGTGGACTACTATTAAAGGATGACCATGACAATGATGATGATGACTACTGACTGTGTACCAGGCAGTATTTTTCAGATTTACAACTGTCCTATCAGTGATCCCATTTTACTAATGAATAAACTGAGGCAGAGAAGTTAAATAATTTGCCCACAGTCACACAGTAGGTGGTGGATCAAGAATTCAGACACCAGAGGCCACACTCTGAGCCACTATGCTCCGCTCCCTATGGGGTAAGCTCTTTCTCCTGCCCCTTGAAAGGGACTGCAGAATGAGGACACCTCTATTATAATCCACAAAAATGAGCAATTCTAACCTACCTCTTCGACAGAAAGCTGTCATGAGAGGTCAAAGCAATGCAGGAGGTGTGGCAAAGACTGGCGTTCCACACACTTCCCTACAATTCCCAGCCCTCTTTGCAATTAGCTAGGGCCATGTGACTGGTTCAGGCCAACGGATTAAGGAGAAGTGATGTTTCTCACTTCCAAAGTGAGGCAGTTAAGTATACTTACTCCATCTCTCTCATCCTGCTGAAGTTACCCTAGAGAAGATGGAGAAGGGTCACCTAGTCTGCATACGACTCTAAACAATAAACTTTTGCTGTATTAAACCCTGAGACTTAAAGGTTGATGAGTTGTGAAAGCTAGTATCAATGATTCTAACATAAGAGGTAGAAGAACTTGCTCCTGGACTTGAATTTCCTTCACGTTGTGCTTACACTGGTCTCTTCCTTCCCCAGTTTCCTCTAGGCTAGAGTTTGGTCCCATTGCCACCTGTCTGCACGAGTGTATTTTGCTCCCAGAGGCCACCCGTAGTCATGGCTAGAGTGATTTCCAGGGCAACAAGGCCATAGACGCAGCTGGTTCAGAGCCCTCCTTCCAACTGGGCTCCATTCCAACCCATCTGTCAAACATTCTTTATGTGTGGAACAGGACTATAACAATCAAATAAATCACCACCACAAAGTTTTAAGTAATAAAAAAGCCCGGAGGCAACAGGGAATCTTGCTGTTGCTCTGTGGTGCTCTTCACCACCATTTTCCCAGGCGAGTCTAACACAGGCCAACTTGGAAATTCAGGCAGTAATTCAGTAACTACGTGGCGTGATGCTTTCCCAAATTCACAACTTGTTTTATGACACTTCCCAAAATAAGGTTCCAATTTCTTCTCAAATCAAAAGGATTCCCATTCTTATGGACAATGAAGGACTTGAAGAGATTCACAGGGCTTCCAGAGCAATTCTCAACACCACTGGGAAATAAACGTTCTGAGTTAACCCTGAACAGGATAGGAACTAAACAGAGCGCTGTGTACCTCACTGAATGCCACGTCTGCAGAAACCCACAAGTGTCAGCTTCATCAGCTTAAACAGCAGGTGGCCAAGGACGGAGGTAACACCCACCCAAAGCCTCTCACACACACACCCCCAACTACCGTGGGCTTCCCAGCCACGTCACAGACTGAGCAGTATACAATGTTCACCACTGTCATTACCTGCCACAGATGCCAATTTCTCCTCCTTTTGAAAATCGAGGGCTAAAATGATACGTAAAGTTCTTCTTTACAGAAAAATGGAAGAAAAAAAGCAACTATTTCTTCTTGACATCCAATATGCCAACACTACATCAAGAAAAGATGTCTCTTTAAAAATCATGGTTTTTATATAGAAAAATTATTTCTCATCAGCTATTTAGTCAGAGCTGGCAACATCACTTGCCTGGCCCACTGAGTGAATGAGCTCCCACATCTGAAAGGATGACAGGAGAGAGCTGGCCTGCAAAGCTATGTGGAAGTGGGCAGTCCTGACTCCTGCCGAGGCTCCACAGTCCCTCCTTCCTCACATCTGAGCCCCTGCCCAGGATCCTCAGAACAGACATTGGCAGACCGCAGTTCCTGAAAGTGCTAGCACCCTTTCCTGTCTCCTGCCAACACCAAATGAGACCTGCATGGCAAAACACCTTCTCATCTCTCAGCCATCCTATTCACAGCAGCCTGAGACAACTTGTCTGACACACAAATCCAATCACATCGTTCTCCTGGGTTGAAGCCCCACCTGCCTACAGGACCAAGCTCCATTTCCCTTGAAGGCATACAACCTGCCCTTCCAGCTGCACTCTCCCTCAGGGCCTCCTATACACCTTAAGATCCAGCCTCGGGGCTGGCCCCGTGGCCGAGTGGTTAAGTTCGCGCGCTCCAGTGCAGGCAGCCCAGTGTTTCGTTGGTTCGAATCCTGGGCGCGGACATGGCACTGCTCGTCAGGCCATGTTGAGGCAGCGTCCCACATGCCACAACTGGAGGGACGCACAACGAAGAGTATACAACTATGTACTGGGGGGCTTTGGGGAGACAAAGGGAAAAAAAAAAAGATGCAGCCTCATGAAACTGCTAACCTGCTCCCCAAACACGTCATGCCTTGCCGAGTTCCAGTGCCTCTGCTCCTGCTCTTCCCTCCGGCTGGAATGACCAGCTTAATCCTGGCTCCGTGTCCCTTCTTGGCTGGACAAAATCTTTGCACCCTTCAGAGCAATGTCCGTCTCAAGGAGTTGCTGGAGGAGACTTTAGCTCTACCTCCGAAACTACCCCCAATACGCTGTGCTTGCTGTGTACCCCCTTCCAATGAGACTGCCACTGTGCACCTACACCCCTCGTACGTATGGAAAGCCTCGAGCTACCACTTCAAAGTCAGACCACACCTCACCATCACTGTGGAAATCTTTGCTGGCAGTGAAATGGTCACTCCCTGCTACCATGACATCAACTTGTCATGATCCTGCCCAAGTCTCAGGATTCAGAGAGGTACCATGGAGTTTTATTCTGTGCCAGGTGGTCTCTAAGATTCTCCCCCACCCAATGATTCCACCTCTTGACATTCACTCCCTTGGAAAATCCCCTTTCCTGTGTGTGAGTGGGGCCTGTGATTTGCTTCTAAGAAACAGAATATAGCAAAGGTGATGTCACTTCTGTGGTAAGACTTGCACAAGACAGTGACTTCCATCTTGCCAGCAGACTCACTCTCTCTTGCTAAGTTTGATGAAGTACCATGGTGGAGAAGACCACATAGTCAGGAACTGAGGGCGGCCTCCAGCCAACAGCCAGCAAGGAACTGAGGCCCTCAGTCCAACAACCTGCAAAGACTGAACCCTTCCAACATGCAGGTTCTGTGAGCAAACGTGGAAGCCGATCCTTGCCCAGCCAAGCCCTCGCGTGAGACCCCCGCACAGCGATCACCGCGCTCATGTCTTGTGAGAAACTGAGCAGAGCACCCAGGTAGGTCATGCCCAGATTCAGGACCCACAGAAACTGGTGTGACAAATTTATTTAATTCACCATTAAATTTATTATTAAATTTACTTAAATTGTTTTTATAAACATGTATCATTTTAAGCTGATAAATGTATAGTAATTTGTCATAAAGCAACAGAAAACTAACACAGAAGAGACATGCTAAAAAGGCTAGAAATCCTTGAGCTAAAATACCAATATCTGCAACTCCACTCTGACAGAATCTTAACAACAGAAAGGAACTTGAAAAGTCAAGTTCAACACCCACTGGCTCTGCATCTCCTCTACAAAGAGGGAGAGAGGACCAGGTGCTGCTGCCATCGTAACTCCCTCTCTCTGCCCTTCACTTCTCGGTCCAGCTCTGAAAAGGTCCTCCCAGTTTCCAGCTCCTCTCCCATTTGAGCCCCACTGGAGCTCTTCTCCGTACTAAACTGCTGCAGCTCCAGTGGCCACAGTCTCAGCTCAGCCCTTAGCCTGCTGGCCACTGCCTCCCTTCTTAACACTGTCCTCCAGACAGGACATCACCTTCCCCGGTTCTCCTCCCACCTGTGAGAACGTTCCCTCTACATGTCCTTCCAACAGCATCCTCCCCTGCCCGTGTCACACACTACGGGTCCTACAGCTTCTGTCCTGGGCACTTTTCAAACTTTACACCATCTCACTGGGCAATTTCATATATTGTATAACTATCACTTACATGCTAACGAAGCTCAAATATATCTTTTTAGAGGAGAACCACATATATACGATGGCTTACTGAACATCTTCATCTGACGTCTCAGTTACCTCAAATTCTAAACATAACCAAAAATTAATCACCTTCCTTCTCAATCTTACTTCTGCTCTTTTTTCTCCCATATTCCTAACCTTGATGATTTCAGCATCAATATCCACTGAGTCACCAGTGGATTCACATGTGAATTCAGTGATTCAACCCCCAAGAATCCCATGAAAAATGACATGAAGATCACTTCTTGGGGTCTGCCTCTCTTGCTCCTACCTTCGTACCCCTCAAACACAACACCAAAAAGGCTTAACAGATCATTCCATAGGCACTGTTTTCCATACAGAAGATACAGCGGTGCACCAGTCTTCACTACCATGAAGCAGCCCACTGTTTTACGCCTCTGATTCCACTTACGCTGTTCCCAACCCACAACCCGACCCCCATCCTCTTACTCACCTAGTAAATTCTTAATTCAGTCTTCAAAACCCAGGCTAGATGGCCCTCTAGGAATACTTCTCTCACATCCTCTCCCCGACCCACCCACCCGAGTCACTCCCTCCCTCATCTCTGCTACCTCTGTACTTGGGACATACAGCTATTTTTATATTTATCAAGTGGCACAGTAATTTATTTGATTGTAACTCCTTCTACCCTTCTAGACTGAGCTCAAGGGACTACTTGTATTGATCTCCAAATCCTCCATGCCTTAGCACAATGCCCGATTTTTTGTAGGCAATCAATAAACGTTAAGGTAGCTGAATCTCTGTCTGTGGTAGATTGGATTATTGTTTCCAACCATCTGCTCCCTCCCTGTAACAGGGTTATAACTCCCACTCCCTGTCACAGGCTGCACTCTCGTATCCAGGGTGAGTTCCCTTCTCCAACTCACTGACTTTGGCCATGTGGCACCCTTGGCCTATGGGATGGAGGCAAACGTGATATCTTCCTCGTCCCTGCAGAGCTGTGACTACAACTGCATGGTTTGGCTCAGATTCTCTATATTCCTGCCCTCTCCCCTGAGAACAGCCCATCCCAGACAGGAGCTGCTCCTTCAGGCTGGGTCCCGAAAGAAGACACCTGAGCCAAGCAGAGCCCTGCAGAGGCACAGCTCACCTGCAGCCCTCATGTGATGTGAGCTGGAAATAAAAGTTTGTGCTTGTAAGCCAGTGAGAAGCTGGTGGTGTTACCACAGCAAAGCCATCCAAGAGGTTTTAGATCATTCCAGAGAGACAGTCATCAGGTCCAGCTCGAACACACCACATGCAGGGAGAGCTCACTGCTTTTTAAGCTACACTGCATGTTATAAAGTGTTCCTTAATACTCATGCAAAATTTACACCCCACTGTTTTCAGCGTTGAACCCACTTTCACCCACAGATATTACATAAACACACCTAACACCCTCACGCTTGTAGAGAAGTAGAATGTGACGTCTCAAACAGTGTCAAGGTGAAGTATGCCACGTTCCTCCAACCATCCTAGGTAACCTCTAGTCTGTCAACACCCCTTCAAACATCTTGGCCTCTTCCTTCACAACATACTCTCATTTTTGTCAAAATCTTAAAATGTGGTACACAAAATACTCTAGATATGGCCTGACCATGGGAGAAATCCCATAGTAGAACATAAAACTTATCTTGGCCTTTTCTTTTCTTTCCCAGGTTAGCATGAGGGGGAAACAGGGGCAAACAATCCCGCGGTCAACCCAAATCCCCGAGCCCTGATCCTGGAAGAGACCTTCAGCCTCCCGTCTTCACAAAGCTAACAGCAGACACCTTCCATGTATCACTGCTAAACAGTACCTTGATTTACAGGTCCAAATTCCAAGGCACCAAGATCATGTAAACCCTCACTCAGCCATTCACCAGTATTAGCTACCCCTCCCAATTTTTTGTGCTTCAAATTGAGAAACCACTTTATCTTAGTTTCAGATGAAATTACTTAACAGGTGAGGGTCAACTCCGAATATCCTGACCAAACACTAAAAAATCTGTTCAGGTTAAAATGGTGACAACAAAGTTGCATACAGCTGCTTAATCAGTTAGAGGCCCCACCCTCCAGCCACCACCATTAGTACTTCCAATCAACATGTTTCTCTCTGTTCTCCAAAAGCTACGAGTCTTCCCCAAATCCAGCAACAGCAAATATACAAGCCGCTGTTCTCTACACCAGCAGCATCAGTGTCACCTGGAACTCCAGAAATGCAAATTCTTGGGGCCTCCCCAGACCTCTGATGTCAGAAACAAGCCTTTGCGGGGGACTGGGGTGCAGCTGAGCTGAGCACCAGAGCTCTGGAGCACATCTCTGTCCTGCCCAGCAGCTCTCTCAAAGGTGAGTATGAGATGCTTGTGCCGATTCCTTCTGTTGGAACTTAAGCCTGCTCCTAGCGAGCTCTTCTTTAGTCCTAAATATCCATAAACTATCTGTTTAATCAGCCTTTCTAGCATTCTTCCTGGAAGCAAAGTCAAGTTCACCAATCCATAGGGCACAGAAGCCATTTTCCTCCCTCTTGGGAAAATCAAGAGATGATTTGCCTCATCTTGTAACATTTCTTTCCCAGTACTGACAGTTTCTCAAAAATCATCTACAAGGCTGCTGTGATCACACGTGCTAGTTCCCCTGGCCTCTAGGCTACAACGATTTTTTTTAATCTCTCTTAGTAATTGTCCTTCTCTCTGGGGTTTCAAACTGCCAGGCTGGTATGTGACTGGAGTAGGGATGCACGTCGGAGAGAACCAAGCAGTTTGTTTTATGTCACCTTCCACTTGGTGGCATGCTTCTTCCTTGCTCCTGCTCAAGATGTAAGACTCACCTGGACTGTTCCGCTTCATCTTCAGCATCTCTGTAAGCCTCAGCTTGTTCTGGGCCTTGACGCTGTTCTGGAAAGTCAGTGCTTCTCATGCATCTATAGTTTCTTCCTTCTAGGGTGACACGACAAGGTTGATTTTGTGTCTTCCTTTTGCTTTTTTGTATCATCCAAGTTGTATATAAGAATCATAGATAACTTTTTTACACAGAGGCAGATTATCTCTATTTACACATTTTAGTTACTTTAATTTTAACTTTATTTTAATGTGAGTTCTTTGAAGTGTTCCCTGCACTATGTCTTTCTTTCCCGGGAATCATCTGTACATCGGTTTGAATTAAGACCTTTTCTTTTTTAACTTTAGAATCCCATTTTTCTGTTCCTCACGCTCTCGTCACTCTGGCCCGGCCTCCGGAGAGCAGGACACCAGCCTTTTCTGTACACAGCTGTTCTTTCCCAGCTGCCTGCAGTTACTTCACAGTGACTCGAACTTCTTGGGGCGTGTTGCCCAGCCACCCTGCAGGCCGTCGCCCCACCCAAGACAGCAGCTGCAGTGTGGCAGCCCGTTGTCACCACAGCCGGCACCCATGCCCGTCTCAGCATGGCAAACTCTCTGGGCGGAGAATCTGAGACAATGGCAGCGACGGCACTGAAGCCGTCACTTTTGTGACCTGGGCACTCCACAGTGAGCTCACTGGCACTCCAGGGGATCATCCTGGCACAGAAGGATTCACCCCCCCTCAAGGCAGCCGGCTCCACAGTACCACAGCTCCCAACCTGGCTTTGGGTCAGAAGCTTGATAACTCCTGGTTGTAGCAGAGAGGCTAACAGTCCCTGGGGGAGACACACAGCCTTCTTAATGTAGTTTCTTTCTGTGCCTAGTACACTGGGTAAATTTGACTTCTGCTTTCATTTCTCTGTCTGCATCAAAGTAAAAGACTAATTCTTTATTTTTGTTTTTCTCCGTAACTAGAAAACAAGAACAAGAATTAAGCAGGGTGATGGAAGGAAAGAACATAAGTGGAGCCATTAACGACGAAACAATATGGTTTGTTGGCTGGTTCTCACCAATTTCTGATGTCAGTCTCTCCAAGCCTCTGCCCATGCCATCCTCGACACCCTGGAGCAGAGCTGGAGACGGCTGCTCCTTTTCTCTTCTGAAAATAAATTTCTCTCAACCCATTATATCACTTATTTTGAGTGAAACAATACGTCAGAGAGAGAAAGAAAGATGCCTTTGCTTGAATTAGCCACTCCTGCTCCCTCTTCCCAAAAAAATTCCAGGAAATTTAGAATTGATGCTGCTCCTGGTAAAACAAATTTTTGCTATAGCTGTTCAAGGAGAGAACTGGCAGACAATCATTTAATTTGGAGATAACAGAGCTGGAAAGAAAAAATCTTCTGTGGTCCTCTCATAGACTCCAGGGTTTCACTATCAGCCCCCAAGCACTGAGGATTTAACCAGACAGATAAACATGACTGTCCCCAAAGAAGAGATCTGCAGCTTCCTCTCCTCAGTGAGTCAATGTTCTTTCACACAGCCCTTTGCATTTGTCTCTGCCCCTGAGCTCCCTTTTTCTCCTCTTATTGTTAAACCTGAGAAGGAACTATCACGGGCAGTTCGAGTCCAAGGATTCCAAGCACATGGCACTCACTATAAAACTCCCCCAAACTGGGAACTGCTGATCCTGGACACAGCTGAACCCACTGCCACCCGGGCTGGGGCCGCCGGCCGCCGCCCCTCCACTGCCAGCAACACCCCAAGCCCTTCAGTCGGGGTTCCATCAAGTACACGTTCAGAAGTCTCTTTTCTTCTCTACCATCTTCTCCTTTTCTCAAAAGAAACAAACAAAGTGCACATTAAAATAACGGATCAATGCCCCAGGATCCTACTATAGAAAGAAGAACACAACAGTCTGGAAATTCATGCTAAGGTTTCCACAGCCACTGTTCCAAGGCCCAACTTCAAACATTAACCATTCCATTCCCAAATGCTTTAAAAGGCCCCAGAAAAGAAAAGGGAGAAGCAAGTTGCAGTGCTGGGGGGAGGGAAAGACTCTTGTTTTCATGCACTAGAATTTTCCCCTTTGAAAAGACTTTTTAAGTACATATTGCACCAGTAATATTTCTACTCCCAATTATCTAACAAACAGAAGATAAACCTGGAACTACCTACTGATAGTTCTTTGGGTTAGGGGGTGGGAGAGATGTTGATCAGGAAAAACTCTTAATTTTCTACAAGAGAAATATGCTTTCTCAAGCATGCATGTTCTTAACCAAGCATAAGAAGCTACTTCAAGTAACCCAATCAGGTGACACAGCCCAGATCATGATGCAGTGTCTCCTCCCTCTGTGAACTGGCTCTTTCAAGGGCACCAACTTAAATGCCCTTAACATTCATTCCCAACCGGGGTGGGGGTAAAAAAAGAGGTAACTGTGCAGCTTCCCCCAAGAAGGGGAACAAACCCCCAGCATTCTCCCAGGGAGATTCTGAATAAAACGCCTGCTTGTCAAACTACAAGGGGGAGTTTTCAGCATTTCAAAAAATCCCCCAGGCTTCCCACATCAAATACACGTTGCTGGAAGGGAACCCAAACGAAAGGAAAGCTATGCATGTGGCTGGAATCAGGCAGGAGAGCCGCGGCGTGCCCCCGAGGGTCAAGGAGCCGCAGCTCCGCAGGTCTTCTGAGGGCACCTATGAACAGAACAGCACGCCCAGCCTTCCATTTCAACACAGCCTTATCTCTAAGGGCTGACGCCTGCGTGCTTAAACACCAGTTGGGAGGCTGATCTATGTCCAGCCAAAATATCTCTATACAACAGGGCTCTCAATGTAACAGTCACAGAATTTTCTTCCCCGTGTGGCATCAAAAGGAGCATATTACTGGGATCTGTCAGTGAAATATTTCCCTATTAGTACTTTGCACATAAAAATAAAAGATCTATTGCAGAAGAGATGGAACCCCTTTTCAACTGAGGAAAACAAAACAAAAAAATACCCTGTGTTTTCCTTTGCAGAAAGATGCTCACCCTTCAATTTAAAAAGCATGCTTCCTGTGTTGATCCATATGGCAGGCAGGCTGGGGCCGAAGGTCGTGTCACCATCTTCTGACCACTTCTAGAGCCCAAATTCAGCAGTGGGGCAGGCGGCTTCCAGGAGACGGGAGGAGGGAGAGCCCCAACCCCCTGAAGGAACCTGAGCATGGACGTGCATCCCTGAGCATGGAAAAGGTGCCCTGCGTCGTCAAGCTGAGTCAGCAGCCAGGCGCAGGGTCCACAGCCTGCACAGCACGGCAGGGAGGTACGATCTGACCACATTAGGGAGGGATATTCAAAACGGGACCCTTGTTTTCAAGATGCCTTTGGTTGCTTTATGATCAAGCACATATGGCAACATATCTAAAGCAGGAGGCTTTATAAAACGTAGAAAGAAAAGAAACAAATGGGAGAAACCCAGTCAGGCCACAAGTTTCTCAAGTCGACTGGTACAGCATTTGTTTGGAATTCAAAATGCACGTCCACGCCAAGTGTGCTCTCAGCCTAAGCTACGATGGACTTAAGGACAGAGCTAAAGGACCATGGAACCCAAGCACTGTCTCCATCTGTTCCCATGCAGGGGCAGCTCTGTCCGGCACCAGGTCCTCATACCTGCCGAAACCGGATCAGCCATGGGTCTCAGGCTAAAAATCTTCCCAGAACTGCTTGAGAATACCTCACTCCCATAAACGCAGTGTGGTTAAACTATACAGTAAAAATGAAGTGCATTCTCAGTTGTTTTAAAAGAAGAAACATGTATTGAGGCATTTTGCCTACAAATTTACTGGACACATTCAGATTTTTTTTTTTAATTTTTTGAGGAAGGTTAGCCTTGAGCTAACATCTGCCACCAATTCTCCTCTTTTTGCTGAGGACGACTGGCCCTGAGCTAACATCCATGCCCATCTTCCTCTCCTTTATATGTGGGATGCCACCACAGCATGGCTTGCCAAGCAGTGCGTAGGTCTGCACCCAGGAGCCAAACTGGCACACCCCCGGCCGCCGAAGTGGAATGTGCAAACTTAACCGCTGCGCCACCGGGCTGGCCCCACTTTCAGATGTTTTTTAGACAAAATACACTATGCATTTTGTAAAATACAATATCTTCACTTCAAGAGCAGTTATCAGAACTTAGGAGTCTGAACTACAGACTTTTAGAGAACTAGATGGCAGATGATTCCGGTCACTGGGAATGCAGCAATATCCCAATCACACAGCTGTTGCCACGAGCTGTGAGAACACAGACACTACACTGGATCAACTGGAAACACAAATGACCCCAGGTACAGACCACATGCTAGGGCGCCACGACCATAACAAAAATAGCTGCTGAGAGGAGGAGAACTGGCCAACAACGCTACCTCATGCAAAAGACACACTTCTGAGGAGCACGCCTGTGTCATCAAGATGATGTCCACTTGGGGCCGTGCTACCTTCTGAGCCACTTCTGTTTCTCGGGCAGAATGTATCCAGCCTTCTGATTCAGGGCGTCAGGATCACATCTGTGTCCACACTCAGTGCAAAGAAAGGCAGCTCCCAGAGCCCAGGCTCCTGCCAGCGGCTCTCCCGTGGTGGAGGGAGGCCTCCTGCCAGCCTCTTGGTCCCCGTCCTAAGTCGTGCGCCTCTCGTCCTGGTTCCACAGGTCCCAGGAAAGACACTATCCTCCCCACTGCCACCGCCTCCATCCGGATGAGGGTGTTTCTCCCACACCACTGCTCAGAGAACAGAATCCAGTCTCTCCACTTCGGCACCTCCCTCCTGCCCTGGAAGCTAGCACACAACTGTGAGAGACGCCACGAGCGGAGCCACATTAAAACAGAGCTGGAGCAGCCACTTCACAGGCTTGCATGTCTTGATTTCTTTATCTTCCAAACTGGACCAAACTGCCAACATTGCAGGAATTCAATAAGGACAAGAATGCCCTGTTTGTAAGGACTGATGAAACTGGATGTTGCTGAAGACCGAGTCACTAACCAGTCAATGAAGCACAAGTCTAGCCTTTGCCTGATGACAGAATCCCACGCCAATCCACAAGTACCAACCTAGCCCTCCCCGATCCAGCACCAGTGAACTCTTCCTCAACACAACGCACCTCATCCTCCGCCCTTTTCCCATAGAACCCCAGGCCCCTCTCCCGTAAGTGGGACACTATTTGGGTTGCTACCTGAATCTGTGCTCCCGAAACTGCAATTCTTTGATCCCAAATAAACGTTTTGCCTCTTAAACTCGTTTCTGTTTTTGTAGACTGACACAACCAAAGGCAGCAATTCTTAAGCATTTTGGGTCATCACTCCGAGAATGTTAACCCAAAGTTAGAAACTGACAGTGTTTAAGTCTTCTCTGATGCTGCCTCCATTCCGTCCCATCTTCCACGCAGGTGCCATGCCAGAGAGCAAAGCTCAGGTAAAACCCATGTCTACCACAAAGAGGTTCCGGAAGTCGCGCGTTCTCATAGGCACTACAATGAGAGATGAGTGTCACAAGCCCACAGAGGTGGGTCCTGAGTCTGGAGGGCTGGGGCTGTGACAAGTGACATCTGACAATAACGTCACTCTCCAGAGCAGCGTCTATCTCACACACAGAAGGACGTGAGATGTGGAAAGGAAAGCAGGAAAGAAAGGACTCACGTGCATGGGGGCAGGCGGGGGGTGCGCAACACCAGGTTGAGGCAGGTGTGGTACCACTGCCTAAGAAAGAACCTCCTGGGATTGTTCACAGTAACTTGGGCACTGCGGACGTCACTGTTTCCAGCTCGAGTTCTCAGTCTTTGGTCCTAAGAACAGGGTCTGTTTGGTGCCCTGCATGCAAGGCTGACCCTAGGAAAGTTAATGTGGATTCCCTCCTGCCACCAAGTCTGCATCTCTCCCTCACCTCCTAGAACTCAGCTCCTAGGACTCCTCCTCCCCAGTCCAGGGCCACAAAGTCAAACGGTGCCCCATGTCAAGGGCCTGCCTGCCCTACCCTGCAAAGTATGTCTAGCCCCAAATTATCTGAGTACTCTTTACCTCTGACACAATTGATCAGAGGTTTTCTCTCTTTAGTTTGGAAATCTCAGCTAGGGAGCCAGTCAAAAAGGACCTCCCTGAAGGAAGGAGGAGGTGAGTGAGACCTCTCAGCGTCCCAGAGGCACAACATCCATCTAAATAATCAGAAAACTTTCTGAACTTAGCAGGCAGAACTCTACACAACGAAGCTCCAGACATTGACATAGATATTTCCGTGGGGTGAGGAGGGTGGAGAGAGGAGGCCGCCACAGCCATCACCATGCTGTGCACAGGCCCACGTACCAGGACGACTCCCGTGGACACGTGTTTTGTCACAGCTTCTTTTCTTCTGAATACAAAGTTTTCCTACCACCTTCAAGTTTGCTGCACCTTGTTTGTTTGATTTCCACAACCGTTCTCGCAGCAATGGCAGAGGGACTCCAGCCCTGGGCAGCAAGAGGGCTGTGTTGTGAAGTGTGTGGGTCCAGTGGGTCCCCGGGGCTCCAAGAGCATCACTCAAACCACCTCCCATGAAGCCTGACACTGGAACCGTAACAAGCAGAATAACTGACCTGATTCCAGCGCTTGCCATCTTCCAAGTGGAGCTGGGATTACGTCCTAGAAACAGAGCTGAGAGGAATCTTGCAAACAGCCACCTCCAGCCCAGAAAGACAATGCTGCGTGAGCAGGCTAGAGCAGAGGCACCAACTCCTGCCCGGGGAACTTCGTGGGGGAGGGCAGAGGACTCCAGGGGTGACTCAGCACCCCACCCAGTGATGCTGGGTGACCTCCAGCGACCACCCCTACGACTGCACACAGAGGGGACCCTTGCCCCGCAGGAACTTCCTTTTCTCAGGGAAGCACCCCTCCAGTGCTCCGGCATCAACCCCACAGAGCAAAGCGCTAATCCCACCCTCCCCCAGAGAACACAGAACCCAGAATGAAGGAAACCACTTCTCTCAGAGCCAGCGGGAACACTGGGCACCCCGGCCCCCTAATGATGCCATGGGAGGCTGCGTGACGTTCACTCACTCAGGGCCCAGAGGAAGGGCTGACCACCCAGTTCACAAAGACCCAGGCTCGGCTCCCCCAGTCCCCCTTCTCTGAGGCGGCCCTTCCTCATGCTTCAGCTAGGGAGGAGTGTGGGAAAGAAGGGAGCCAGAACACCAGTCAGCTGTCTAGTAAGTGGTCTGGGAGGGAGAATGAAACCACGAGTCAAAAGGAAGCTTTTAGCATAATCCCAGCTTTCTATACCCCAGGCTCTCTCTACTGGTCTCCATAATTACCATCATTCCCTGATCCCATGACCATGGACCACAAAGAGGTAGGTCAAATTCTCATAAACGACACTCACTGCTTCGTGCACTATTTATTGAGCACTTGCTATGTGCAAAACACTGTGCTGGGGACAGGGGTACAAAAGGGCTTATGGAAACCCTGGCCCTCGAGGAGACCAGGGCTTACAGGAGAAGGCAGACAAAGAGACACTGCACTGTCAAACAGTAATACACGCGCTGAGAGACCAACATCCTCTCTTAGGTGCCAAGCCCACGACAGCCACACACGGGCCACCGGAAAGCAACTTTAAAACCTCAGCAAAGCATGTGAGCTCGGCCTCCCCACGGAGCCCCAAGGAGGCCTCAGCCCTAGGTACAACCTTTAGAAACAATAGGACAGGTGACGGTAAGGCTTTCTCCTTTCAATTAAAAAAAAGAAAAAGAGCCCAGAGGAACTAAAAGTAACACATACACATGGCCCTTCCTCGGGAAGCCAGCACTACACCTGTCACTTGGTGGTGAAAATATTTTTTTCGCTCTTAGTACCCCAGTCAGCAGGACTCTAGGAAGAATAAAGCGGGGGTCACCACTACGGGTCACTTTTAAGGGAGCAGATTAAACAGAAAAATGAGGATAAAACAGAACCACCATTAATTTATTAAAGAAAATGATGCTGCTTCATGACACATCTGCCTCCCTTCTCCACCCCCAAATTCTTAATTCCTATTTTAGAGAAGGCAAAAAGGAGGGGAGGAGAAGAAAGAGGAACACGTGGGAACGGGGTATAAGGTTTCAAAAGAGAAGCCTTGAGCAGGACTCTGGGGAGGCGGTGGGGGAGGGAGCACCAGGAGTCTGGCTCCCCATGAAGAAAGACAAAGGCACCACCGAACCTCTCTGAGGTAAGACTTGCAACTTCTAGGGGAAGACCCACATGCATGATAAATTGCAGTTAGGTGGCATCAGCTCCTGGCACAGCAGGAGCCAGCCGACCCCACCCCTCGCCACCCTGCAGGCAGCTGCGTCCACATTCCTGGAACAGTGTACACAGATTGCAGGAGCCAGGATGGGGAAACCGTACCCTGCCCCCCAAATACCAGAGATCTGTCCTCCAACCGCAGACTCCCGCTTCCGATCACAGAGGCCGGCAGCCACTGGTGCCAGCCCATCCTCATCTAAATGAAGTCACTTCCTGGGCACCTACAGGGCAGCAGCCTTTTTCCTGCCTTCATTTTTCACTGTTGCCCCTTTGGGGAGCCAGACATTAAAGACTAGGACATTAGAAAACAACTATCTTTAGAGGGGAAAATAGAAAGTGACCAGGCACGCCCAGGGAAAGGCCCAGAAAGACCAAGAAAACTTCAAGTTTACACCACAGGCTGATCCTTGGTGCAAAGACAGTGTACAACAACCAAAAAACACAAAAATAATAAACAAAAACAGTAACAAAAAAAGCAAAGCCAGGGCCAGCCCAGTGGCACAGCGGTTAAGCTTGCAGGTTCTACTTCTGGGGCCCAGGGGTTCACCAATTTGGATCCCAGGTGTGGACCTATGCACCACTTCTCAAGCCATGCTGTGGCAGGCATCCCACATATAAAGTAGAGGAAGATGGGCACCGATGTTAGCTCAGGGCCAGTCTTCCTCAGCAAAAAGAGGAGGATTGGCTGCAGATGTTAGCTCAGGGCTAATCTTCCTCAAAAAAAAAAAAACAAAAAAAAACCCAGCAAAGCCCAGTGAAGAAGGAGAATCTGATTTCCAGAGTTACCACAATATTAGACTCAAATGTTGAGTGTTCAACACAAAAAAAGCCCCAAGGCACATGAAGAAACAGGAATGTACAGCCCATTCAAAGGAACAAAACAAGCACGAGGAACTGAAAAGGCCCCGATGGCAGGTGTACTGGACAAAGACTTCAAACAACTGTCATAAAGATGCCCAAAGAACTAAAGGAAGACGCAGAGAAAGTCAAGAAAACAACATGTGGACAAAATGGAAACATGGACATATCTCGGAGACACTGCAGGTACAGAATCCTGTATCCGACCAAACTATCTTTCAAAAGTGAGGGAGAAAGTAAGACATTCTCAGATAAACAGAAGTTGAGGGTGTTCACGCCCACTAGCCCCAGCCCTGCACAAAGTGCTCCAAGGAGCCCTGAAGGGAAACGGAGACAGGACCGGAGCAACGTGGCTGCACAAGACCTCAACAAAGGCAAACACAAGAGAATCAGAAAAGCCCAGTGCTATTCTAACAATGGTTTGTAACTATACTTTTTGTTTATTTTCTACATGATTTAAGAGACTAACACATTTAAAGACAACAAATTATTAGTGTAAAAGTTAGCATTACTGTAACTTTGGTTTGTAATGGTTATAATCTTGTTTTCTACAACATTTACAAGACTGATGCATTAGTTTATGGTTTGGGGCACACAAAGCATATAGATGTAATTTTGTGACAACCAAAAGGGATGGGGACAGAGCTGTAAAGGAGTAGAGTTTTTAAGCTGCTATAAATTCAAATTAGAGTGTTAGAACTTTAGGACGTTAAATGTAATTCCTATGGTAAACACACAAAAAAAGCTCTAGAATATACACAAAAGGAAATGAAAAAATAACTGAAATATTTTGCTATAAAAAATCAACTGAATACAAAAGAAGACAGTAATGCAGGAAGTGACGGGCAAAAAGGCTATAGGGCATACGGAAAATAACACAATATCAGTAACTATTTTAAATGTAAATAGATTAAACTCTCCAATCAAAAAACAGGGATTGGCAAAATGGATAAAAACATATGACCCAACTATATGCTGTCTATAAGAGACTCACTTGAAATCCAAAGAGGTTGAAAGTGAAAGGATGAAAAAGGTATTCCAAGAAAACAGTAACCAAGAGAGCAGGGGTAGCTACACTAATATCAGACAAAACAGATTTTAGATTAAAAAAGGGCATTACATATTAATGAATGGCTCAATAAACCAAGAAAATATAAATTAGAAATTAGAAACATTTATGCACCTAATGACAGATCTACAAAACATAGTAAGCAAAAACTGACAGAACTGAAGGGAGAAATAGATAGTTCCACAACAATAATTGGAGATTTCAATCCTCTACTCACAATAACAGATACAACCACCAAACAGAATACAAGAAAATAAAGGACTCAACACAATAAACTAACCAGATGTAACAGACATATACGGAACACTCAAACAAAAGCATACACATTCTCCTCAAGTGCCTGGGACATTTTCCAGGATAGACCATATGTTAAGCCACAAATTAAATCTCAATAGATTTACAAAGACAGATATACAAAGTATCTTCTCCAACCACAATGAGATAAAGTTAGAAACCAATAATAAAAGACCGGAAAATTCATGAAACTGAAAACTAAACAACACATTTTACCCAATGGATTAAAAAAGAAATTACACAGGAAATAAGAAAATACCTAAGAAAGGAATGAAAATGAAAACATGACATACCAAAATTTAACGGGACATGGTGAAAACAGTGCCAAGGGGGAAATTTATAGCTGTAAATGCTTCCATTA
The DNA here is from genome assembly GCF_021613505.1 of Equus quagga. Classification (NCBI taxonomy): domain Eukaryota; kingdom Metazoa; phylum Chordata; class Mammalia; order Perissodactyla; family Equidae; genus Equus; species Equus quagga. The sequence goes on from NC_060278.1 coordinate 1,587,994, forward strand.
AAAAACAAGGAAGATCTCAACTCAACAACCTAACTTTAAAACTTAAGGAACCAGAAAAAAAGAACAAACTAAACCCAAAACTAGCAGAAGAAAGGAAATAATAAAGATCAGAGCAGAGATAAACAAAACAGAAAATAGAAAAACAATAAAAAAAATCAATGAAACCAAAAAACTGGTTCTTCAAAAAGATCAACAAAATTAAACCTTTAGCTAGATGAACTAAGGAAAAAAGGGAGAAGACTCAAATTACTAAAATCATAAGTGAAAGTGGGAACATTACTACTGGTTCTCCAGAAATAAAAAGGATTATAAGAGAGTGCAGTTGGCCATCTGTATCCCTGGATTCTGTAACCTCGGATTCAACCAAACACTGAGTGAATGGCTTACGATGGCTATGTCCATAGTGAGTATGTACAGAATCTTTTTCTTGTCATTATTCCCTAAACAATATGGTATAACAACTATTTACATAGTATTTACATTGTATTAGATATTATAAGTAATCTAGACATGATTCAAAGTATACGGGAAGATGTGCATAGCTTATATGCAAATACTTGCCATTTTTATATAAAGAACTTAAGCATCCTCAAATTTTGGTGTCTGCAGGGGGTCCTGGAACCAATCCCCCAGGGATATCAAGGGACAACTGCACTATAAACAATCGTACACCAAAAAAGTGGAGAACCTAGACGAAATGGACAAACTCCTAGAAACACAAAACCCACCAAGACTGAATTACAAACAAATAGAATATCTGAATAGACATATAACTAGTAAAAAAGTTGAGTCAGTAACCAAAAATCTCCAAACAAAAAGAAGTCCTGGACCTAACGGCTTCACTAGTGAATTTTACCAAATATTTAATGAAGAAATAATACCAATCCCTCTCAACATTTTCCAAAAATTGAAGAGGAGAGAATACTTCTTAACGCATTCTATGAGGCCAGCAGAACCTTGATACCAAAGCCAGAGAAAGACACTATAAGAAGACTATAGACCAACATCATTTATGAATATTAATGCAAAACCCTCAAGAAAACCATAGCAAACAGAATTCAGCAGTATATTAAAAGTATTATACATCATGACCAAGTGGGATCTATTCCTGGAATGCAAGGATGGTTCGACATAGAAAAATCAATCAATGTAATAGACCACATCAACAAAATGAAAGAGAAAAACCACATGATCATCTCAATTGATGCAGAAAACTATCTCAACATAATAAAAGCTATATATGAAAAACCCACAGCAAACATCATTCTCAATGGTAAAAAAAACTGAAAGCTTTTCCTCTACATCAGCCACAAGGCAAGGATGCCTGCTTTCACCACTTCTATTCAACATAGTACTGGAAATTCTAGCCAGAGTAATTCAGCAAGAAAAAGAAATAAAAGGCATCCAAACTGGAAAAGAAGAAGTGAAATTCTCTCTGTGAAATGATCTTATATGTAGAAAATCCTAAAGACCTCACAAAAAAAAGCTGCTAGAATAAATAAATTCATCAAAGTGACAGGATACAAAGACAATACACAAAAATCAGTGGCATTTCTATATAAGAACAATGAATAATCTGAAAAGGAAATTACAAAAACAATTCCATTTACAATAGCTTCAAAAAGAATAAAATAGAAATTAACTTAACCAAGGAAGTGAGAGACTTGTATAATGAAAACACAAAACACTGCTAAAGGAAATTAAAGAATACATAAATAAATGGAAACACAACCCATGTACATGGATTGGACTTAATATTGTTAAAATGTCAATACTACCCAAAGCAATCTACAGATTCAATGCAATCATTGTCAAAATCCCAATGATATTCTTTGCAGAAATAGAAAAACCCATCTTCAAATTCATATGGAATCTCAAGGTCTCCAAATAGCCAGAAAAATCTTGAAAATGAAGAACAAAACAGGGGAACTCACATTTCCTGATTTTGAAACTTACTACAAAGCTACAGTAATAAAAACAGTGTGGTACTGGCATAAAGACATAGAGACCAATGGAACAGTACAGAGAGCCCAGAAATAAACTCTCACAAATATGGTCAAATGATTTTTGACAAGAATGTTAAGACCACTCAATGGGGAAAGGACAGTCTTTTCAACAACTGGTGCTGGGAAAACTGAATATCAACTTGCTAAAGAATGAAGTAGGACCCTTACCTAACACTATAAACAAAAATTAACTCAAAATAGGTCAAGAACCTAAATCACAGGATAAAAGCTTCATGACATTGGACTTGGCAATGATTTCTTGGCTATCATTGAAAGGTAAAGACAACAAAAGAAAAAACAGACCAAGTGGACCTCAGGAAAATTAAAACATTTTGTGCATCAAAAGACACTATCCACAGAGTAAAAAGGCAACCCACAGTATGGGAGAAAATATTTGCAAATCATATATCTGATAAGGGATTAACATCTAGAATATATAAAGAACTTCTAAAACTCAACCACAAACCTGGTTCAAAGTGGGCAAAGGACTTGAATAAACATTTATCAAAAGAACCTACATGAATGGTCAATAAGCACACGAAAAGATACTGAACCTCACTAGTCATTAGGGAAATACAAATCAAAACCACAATGAGCTCATCACCTCACACCCATTAGGATGGCTATCAAAAAAATTAAAAACAACAAGTGTTGGTGAGGATACAGAGAATTTTGAACCCTTGTGCACTGTTAGTGGGAATGTGAAACAGTACAATCACTGTGGAAAACAGTATGGCAGTGCCTCAGAAAATTAAAAATAGAATTACCATATGATCCCACTTCTGGGTGTACATCTAAAAGCACTGAAAGCAGAACCTCCAAGAGACACTTGTACACTGGGGGGGACGAGAATTGGCCACACCAAAATGTGTCCCTTTGGCTTAATTTTAAAAACAAAGGACTCCGGGGGCTGGCCCCACGGCCGAGTGGTTAAGTTCGCGCGCTCCACTGCAGGCGGCCCAGTGTTTCGTTGGTTCAAATCCTGGCGTGGACATGGCACTGCTCATCAAACCACGCTGAGGCAGCGTCCCACATGCCACAACTAGAAGGACCCACAACGAAGAATACACAACTATGTACTGGGGGGCTTTGGGGAGAAAAAGGAAAAAAACAAAATCTTAAAAAAAAAAAAAAAGACTCCAAAAGAAAATTTGACTCCCCCCAAAACTGCCTAAAAGAATTTAAAAGAGAGGGGCCTGTTCCCGGAAGGAGGGAGCCTTTAAATTAAGGTTGATTGGCTTAAGAATCAGATCTTAAATTGAAATATATGACTGCATGGCCATGTGCCCTGTTGCTGCAGGTGGCTTTCAGTGGGCCTGAGCTTCTTGGTGTGCTCTCACACAGATCCTTGTTAATATTTGAAGCATGGGATCCATGACTACTTTGCCTTTTCGTCCAGGATTTTCGTTTTGTTTTTAGGGCAGATTTCTCATGTTTGACTCACCCGCAGTTTTGAAGGGCATTCTTTATTCAAATCTTAACCACTAGACCACCAGCTACCTCAGGACTCTCTACTAAACACTGTGATTCTGTGCCTTGGAAAACTAAACACGATAATGAAAACTCACTCTGTGAGTTCGTTCTTTTTTTTTCTTGTGGTGAAATAGACATAAGTTTACCATCTTAACCATTTTTAAGTGTACAGATCAGTAGTGTTGAGTACATTCACGCTGTGTGTGGCCACCACTACTATCCATCCCCATAAATCTTTTCATCTTATAAAACTGAAACTCTATGCCTTTTAACCAATAACTGCACATTCTCCCCTTTTCTCAGTCCCTGCCAACCACCTTTTATTTTGTCTTTGTGATTTTGACTACTCTGAGTACCTCATATAAGTGGAATCAAAACAATCACAGTGTTTGTCTTTTTATGGTTGGTTTATATTTCTTCGCGGTTCATCCATGTTGTAGCATATGTCAGAATATGCTTCCTTTTTAAGGATGAATGATATTCCACTGTATGTGTGTACCACATTTTGATTAATCTTTTCATCTGTTAATGGACACTTGAGTTGCTTCCACATTTAGCTGTTGTAAGCAATGCTGCTGTGAACTAATGCAATGTAAACTGTCTCTCAGGTCACACCGTCTGTAGTTGACCCATTTACATTTCCATCTCCATGTAAATTGTCTTCCTCCCCTTTGAAATCCCAAACCACTACCCTCAACATCCACCTTTGTCTTTAGCTGAGGATAGTATTTAAGATGAGAGCCTCCACCATTTTGGCGATTTGCTCAGTTTTCCTGAGTGCCTACCATGTATATATGTTATAAAGCTTTCTCTGATATTCTCCTGCTATTCTGTCTCATGTAAATTTCATTCATAGCCCGGCCAGAAGGACCAAGAAGATAGAGGATATGTCTTTCTCCCACACTTCACAGCTCGTGGAAAAGGAGAGACATCTACTACTGTGAGTGGCGCACTTCCCTCGTGGTGCACACACACGAGGCACTGAGCATTGGAGAACAGAGTAACAGGTTCACTGAAGCAAACTTTTGCCAAAAAGAGGCTCCACTCACTCATTCTGCCCATCTAAAGAGTCATACCCGTGTCTCAGTGCAGACTGCTTTCTCATACGTCAACACACACACTCGTCACCCCTTGTCCTTCTGACTCGACTTACCAAATGAAACCGTTGCCACACTCTCAGAGGCTGGAGAGAATGGCCTGAAGTTTAATAAATGCACACAAGCTCTCAGCCTTAGCTCACCTGGTCAGCTGCCTCTTCATAGAGAACGGCTTGAGAACCAGAGAAGAGAAGATGTCAGAAAAACATCAGGGAGGCGAAAACTAGCTGGATGAGGCCTTCAGGTCAACACCATCCTTTACATAAGCTCTCCCAAAACAGCCTACGAGCAAGCGAAACGTGGAGGAGACAGGTGCAGAGACAGCGGACAGTAAGTGGGCTAAAGAAAAAGAAAGGCAGGGAGCAGAAGAGCTAAACAATGCCAACTCACCCCGACTCACAGGCATGCATCCCCGACGAGCAAGGCCACAACTTCTCTCCGAATCAATAAAAGGCACAGACACCCTCATGACAAGGCCAATAAAAAGCCCAGGACAGCAGGGGAGAAAATACTGCTACTTGATCATTCCCTCTACCTGCTATAAGTCAATTCAATCTGTCAAGCATTTATTAGAGCACCTCTCCACTGGGCCTGTGCTAAAAAAAATTATTCTGACACCTGTTAAAACAGGCAGGCAGACTTTATTCAGGACTACCGGCAGAGGGATCGAGACTACTGCAACAGGGCAGAGAGGGAGCCCAACGCCAAACACCTGGGCCAGGCTCTGCGGCGGCCACAGCAAAGCCCTCCTGGCCTCTCTGTCCCACGCTCTCTCTCCCCAGCAGTCACGTCACCTGTCAGCTCACTTCTCCACTCACTACTCTGTGACACACAGCTCTGACGCCACAGCTCTGCAGGACCAGCCTGGGATCCGAGGTCTTCCTCACCTGCTCCTCTGCTCTCCCACAAGCACACTCCTATCAGCCAAAGGGGCCCCTAAACATGCGCCGTACTCTCCTGCCCCTCGCCTTTCCTCTACTCATTCCTCCACCAGAACGTGCCCCTTTGACCTCTATGGAAATCCTAACTCACTTTAAGATCTGGTTCTAATCTCAATGCCTCTGAAGCCGTCCCAGACCCCCAGCTGGCCGTGACCTCATCCTTGATGAGCCCACAGGATATTCTATCTGCAGCACTGCCTAAATTATTGTTTAAAGCATTTAGCCCCATCTCAACTGTAAGCTCCTTCAGGACAGGGACCCTGTCTTGGCCCACTCTGCCAGTCCTAGCGAGGCCATGAAGGAATGACAGATAAAAACAGGAGTAGGAGGGGAGAGAGGAGAGGATGAGAGGAAAAAGAAGATGAGGAGGAGCAGGGGGACAACAGAAAGGAGGAGAATCTCAAAAGCAACACCTGAGGCTACCATTTACAGAGAACCTGCTAGACCTCCTGACAAGCACGATCTCATCTACTCCTTGCAACCACCCAGTGAGGTAGGTATTATTATTTCCATTTTAAAAATGACACAACTGACAACTAGGGTGACCTGCCCATAGTCACACATCTAGTAAGTAATGGAGTCTGTGCTCTTTCCACTATGCCAGGAATTTTCCAGCTGGGTTCTGGGTCGCCAGAGGGACCCATGAACACTGTGTTCAGGCCCCAACCCTGGGCAGGGCAGGCTCTGGGTTCCATTCAGAATCACCCTAAGCAGTCCACATTAGTCCATTTTACCTTGAGAATCTGCGTTAAGACGTTAAGACATCATTTTTAAAAAATACAGCAGTTTCGACACTTCAAAAACTAAATAACAGTTTGAAACCCACTGCCCTACACCATACTGTCAACTACAAAGGCCCTGAGGGTCTGAGATGCATATATGGTAGGTGTGCTGGGCTGAGGAACAGCAAGAGAAGAGAAGGCGAGACCTGGCTGGGCATGTGATGGGGAGCAGAGGGAAATGAGACTGAGGGCCCAGAAAGCTCCAAAGGCTCTGAAGTAAGGCAGAAGTAAGGGAGCCCTCTGCTCAGCTGACAACTGCCAGCCTTTGGCTCACACCAAAACCAAATGTGCAGGCAAATACTCAAAACAACCAGCATTTAAATAAAAACTGAAGAAAACCTATTGTTTTCATTAGGGCTAGCTTTGAAATAAAAAATTTCAAATACCAAAACAAATGCAACAGATGTGCAACTCCATTTTAAAACCACCTGAACACGTTTGTCAGTCTAGCAAAAGAATGTGGGTTTTCTTGCCATTCCTGCTCCTGAGGTGGGGATACTGTCTGCTGCCTCACAAGGCATCCTGGGCAAGTTTTTTGGGCTGGTTCTCCATCCTGGCTTTGCCTCCTACTAATTAGTATTTGAAAGGCAACACAAAGGGCATTTAGACAAAGTCAAAATTAACTGACAAGAAGTTCGCTAAATTCAGCCATCAGATAAAGCAAGATCAAATTATGCTCTGTGCTGATTTAATTTATAGGCTCTATTTTTACAAATAGAATCTGATAGTTCTCAGTGATTGTCTGGTATGCGATTTTCCTCATCTTCCATCCACTAAATGCTGAGCTGATTTATTACTAACTGATATTCTCCGTTTAGAGAGCAGTCTTCAGATACACAAATGGTGATTCAGTTTGTCCATTTGGTTTCGGGCTCATGACCAGCATCAGCTGATGCCTTTACGAGAGAAGAGAAAAATAATGCATTCTTATTGGACACGCAGGTCTTCTGAGCCTTGCATTTAATGGCTTTACAGAAGTTAAGAGATAAAAAGGTTTGAGTTCTCACTGCTTTGCTGTAAAATCAGAATTCCCTAGCTCTTAGTTTGTTCATAAATAAAACGAGGGTTGAAACAGTTCTGATCAGCTCGGCAAACACGGAGCAGCCTCTCTGTGAGCCAGGCGCCACAGTGATGCTGGGAATTCAGAGATGAAACAGGCAGTGCCTGCCCTCAGGAAGCGTGTGAAATTAGGAGGAGTACAATATACGTAAACAGGTAACTTCTATATTACTTGGTACAGATCAGAGTACTACGGAAACAGAGAAAGAGCCTGTGGTAGGCAGAATAATGGCCCTAAAAATGTCCACATCCTAATCCCTGTGAATATGTCACCTTCCATGGCAAGGGGAATTAAAGTCGCAGATGGCATTAAGGTTGCAATCCACTTGAAACAGGCTCAACAGAAGGCTGACATAAGGGAGGTCATACTGTAGGGAAGAGACCATGCTGTAACTTCGAATGACCTCTGACTGACTGACCCAGCTGGGTTCGCACCCTCCGAGAGATCCACCTATTCGGTAGATTTTACGACCCCTGCTTGTACATAGACCTCCTAGCTATGTAAGAGGATAACTTCGTCCTGAGTTCCTTAGGAATGTGATGACCCCAAACAGAGTCTATGCTGATAGCCGTCATCAATGACACTGAGCAATCTGGTGTCGGGACTCGACTCCCAGTCTGTGACACCAGAGGGTCAACATTCCCAACCTCCCCTAGAACCCACTGGCCTACGTAACTCCTTCAAGATTCTGTGTCCCCTGAAGATGGTTCTTTCAGAAATCAGTCGGCTGTCTTCCCTCTTGCTAGTGAGCTGTGATAAAATGCCCTTTCTCTGCCACCATCTTGCCTCTTGACGATTGGCTTGTGTCTCGCGGTGAGTAGATCGTGCCCTTTGTGGGGTAACACACTGACTTTAAAACAGGGAAATTATCCTGATTATCTGAGTGGACCCAATATAATACACTTAAAAGTGGAAAAGAGAAGCAGAAGAGAAAGAAAGGTGTGATGACAGAAGCGGAGTCCAGAGATGCTAGTCTGCTAGCTTTGAAGACAGAGGAGGGGCCGTGAGCCAAGGAATGTAGCTGAAAAGGCAAGGAAATAGGATCGCCCCTAGGGCTTCCAGAATGTGCTACCACCCCCTGACTTCAGCCTTGTAAGATACTGGCTCAACACAAGGCTGACATGAGGGAAGCCACACTGTAGAGAAGAAACTATATTGTAACTTTGAATGACCTCCGATTAACCAGCCCAGACATGCTCTGTAGATTTTGTGGCCCCTCTCAGCTGCTTTAAGATGATAACATTGTTCTTTTGAGTTCCTTAGGAATGTGATGACTCCTGGGCAGAGAGCCTACGCTGATAGCCATCATCAATGACGACGAAAGATCAGGGTATAGGGCATTGCTCCATTCTCTGATGCATATCCAGTAAAACAAAGGACTGTCAGGAACTGGGACCAGATGTCTGTCCCGCCCTGGAGAGCAGCTGCCTCCCACTCACCCCCACTACCACCCCCAGACCAGCCCCATATATAAACTGGCCTGTAGTCTTTGTTCTGTAAGATGGTTCTTTCAGACACAAGTCAGCCATGTTCCCCCTTGCTAGCAAGCTGTAAGTAATAAAACCCTTTCTCTCCTACCCCTTTGCCTCCTGACTATCAGCACGTCTTGCGGTGGGCAGATGACCCCCCTTGGGAGGTAACAGTAGTACCCATGTCAGACTTCTGAATTGAAGAACTGTAAGATAATACATTTGCATTGTTTAAGCTACAAAGGATGTAGTAATTTGTAATGGCAGCAACAGAAATTTAGGGCCCTTCAGTTGGAAAATAGAGCCCTTTGGGTGGAAATGCAATCATTTATATGTGAAAACAGAAGCTCATTCTTACCAATGCTCCACCAGCAAGGAGAGCAAAGCCACTAAACCTCGATGCTCGATGCAGAAACGCAAATACTGAGTTGTACCCAGTTGTACCCATTCATCGTGTTGTAAGATGTCTCTAGTGCCTGCTCCTAAAACACCCTTCATACACTCTCCAGCCAAAAGAGCTGCGATTTGGGAGACAAAGCACTCGTCAGTACAAGGCCACAACTACTCTGCCAGCACCAGCACCCTGCACACTTAAGTGCCATATAAACAAGCGCTCACAGAGGCCTTCTGAAATGCTGCCATCAGAGTCTATTTTGCTTCAGCCTTCATCAATAGAGACCATAAAGACAGCTTACTGTGCAGCAGTAGATTTAAATGTGATACAGGAAAAGCTGCAGAATCATCTTCCAAACACTGGCCTGACGCCAGAGGGAGTCTGCTCCTGTGGAATTGCTCTCCAGAAGAGTCAGAAATGGCCCAAAGTTACCTGACATTCTGAAACACTAAAGGAACAAGAAAAAGCACAAAGGGGCTGGATCCCAGCCTCAGGGGACACCACCTCAGGAGACAGGCCAGAGGGGAAGGGCCACACCTACTGTGCTCATTTTCAAGAAAGCCAGGCCTCCCATGGAATGCTACAGCTGTGTTCGGACTCCATCAATGATCTGTGGCTTTAAATATTATCTCGCGGATCTTGGCGGCAAGTTTACCCAGGAGGAAAATGCCTAATTCTACGTGCTATATATTAATTACTAAATTTATTACACAAAATACAAATTTTTTTCCTGTTTTTTGAACTTAAAAACTGCCCACAGTAAGTCCTTGAATGAAAAGCAACCTGTACGCCCATAATCACTTTCAAGAACACTGTGTGTGTACTTCCCTCCTCCCCTTTCTTGATTTCTTTCTTTTCAGTATCTACTCCTCTCTTCTTAGAGTTATCACCTGACGTCAACTCTGCATCTGACTGAGAGACCGATTAAAGCCATTCCCCATTCCACCATCCTCGTCCCCCATCTGTGCCAAACAGAGCAGTGGGCAGTCTTGTTCCAGCTTCCGGCTGGCTGTCGTCTCAGCCGTGGAGCAGCCTCCTCTTCATTTCTACAGAACCACCACCACCACTCATTCCAACCTTACGTTTTCTTATGGGAGCTCCTCCAACCCCTTGGAACACTAAAGGGGAAAGAAATATATGACCAAGACCAGTACAGATCCCCCAAGAGAGACCTTTGAGATGAAAAACTTAACCTGCTCTCCTGGGATCGCTTTCCACCCCAGATCCGCCTTCTCTCTAACCCAAGGTTAAAAGGAGTGAGTAAGGATAATAAGGCTCCACAGACTCCAACATGACACAAAGATACAGAAAGAAAAGTTCACAGAATGTGATGAATGATTTCTCAACCAGCCAACACCAAGGAAAGCAACCCACATCACCAGCTTTCTTCTTTACAGGAACATGACACACATTTTCAGCCAAATCTAATGGAATTACACATCCAGAGGTCCAAAAGCATAACCAGTTCCTAATCCTCTATTTCTCATTTTAATCAGGCAGTTGAGAACAAATATACAGACAAAGGAACAAGACACTGTGGGGACCTGAAATTGGCCACCCCAAGATATGTCTCTTTGGCATCAGGATTATTGGAGGCTGATTGCTTTTGATAAACTGGGACAGGGAAGGAGGCTCTGAGGAATGGAACTTGCCCTTTGCTAGGACACATTTACACTTGTAAGGTAAATCTCTGTCTGTAAAAGGTGGCTCCCTCTCTGTACCAGGAAGAAGAAAGGAGATGACCTTCTCTCTAAAAACTCTTAATCAATACCAAAGGCAAGGACTTAAAATCTGCATTTTATTGTGCTTCTCTGGTAACCTCCTGTAACTGACTTCCCTCCCCCTCCCAACGCTGGCATTTCTTTAAGGATTAAGCATCTTTCCTTAGGCTAGGAACTGATTGCTGTGCTCACCTGTGGCCGCCCAGCTCCAGACGATAGACTTGCCTCCTGCTACGCCCTCCGAGATAGCTGACCACTATCTGCTGTGTCCAACAAAGCACTGTGCCACAGGGCAATCTTGTGACTATTGTGGGAGGGACATTTCAATCACATGTGAAACACCCTGTTTGGGGGTATATAACCACTCTGTGCACCCCACTTCTTCGGTGCCCTTTCTTCCTTCGGGAAGAAAGGCCCCGGGCCATGGTTCCTCATAAAGCTTTGTTTAATTTTCTCTTGCTATTCTGTCTCATGTGAATTTAATTCGTTCTCTGGCCAGACGAACCCACATTTGGGAAGAGGAAATGTCTTCCTCCCCTACAACACTTACGAGAAACACTAGTACAGATGTGTAGTGATGTTTACCACTCACATATTTATGTCTATAAATTATGTCTTCATGGTCACTAAAACTGACAGTATAATGCTAACCTTTTTTCTTTTGTGGGGGATCAGAATTAGCCACCTCAAAATGTGTCTCTTCAGTTTATTTTTAACAACAAAAGACTCTAAAAGAAACTTTGACCTTCCCCCTAACTGCCTAAAAGAATTTAAGATAAAAGGCCTGTCCCCAGGACAGGCCATCACCTTAGATAACTCTGGGTATCTGTAGACTGTGAGGGTCCTTGCCAAGCCCACTCTCATCTACCAAACATTTGCTTTTCCATCTCCATGTGAATTGCCTTCCTCCCCTCTGAAGCCCCAAACCACCACCCTCAGCACCCTCCTCCACCTTTAGCTGAAGATGGTATTTAAGGTGGCAGCTTTGGCCATTCTGGCGAGTTGCTCAATTTTCCTGCGTTTCTCTCACGTACACGTGTTAGAAAGCTTTGTCTGATTTTCTCCTGTTATTCTGTCTCATGCCAATTTAATCTGTAGATCAGCCAGAAGGACCTAGAGTAGGTAGAGGAATTCTCTTCCTCCCCTGCACCTTCAAGTGGCTCAGCAAAGGGCCACTGTCACTCTCAACTAAATACCTAAATACCCACTCCTCGAAGGAGAGACGGCAGTTTTCTCATTCACGGATCTACATTGGATGGTTTTGATGACGCACATTGCAAAGCACAACTGGGTTTTAAAACTATTTTATCTGCTATTAGGAGGACTGCAATGAAACTAAATTTGCTTGTTTAAAAAGAAATATCAGGTGCTGGTGAGGATGTGGAATAATTGGAATTCTCAAATTTTGCTGCTAGGAGTACACATTCCACTTTGGAAAACTGCTGACAAAGCACTTCATGTATAAACTAAAATTTGCAGATACCAAACAACAATATTATCTTTCAAGTTGTTTCACTGTTTTAAATTTTAAATACAAATAAAAACTCCAGCGGTCACACAGAATGACAGAAGTACAATCAGTGTGTTATACTTGCTGATTTCAATCCACCATTCAACACGGCAGGACCACAGGGGTTGGAGACATAAACTATGCCCAAAGTGAGCTCCAGATGATAATCATTATAAACTTATTTCACAACTTCATCCACAGGTATGGAGCCAATGTACAATAGTTATCCTCCGTGTAGAACAGAATGTTTACTAAAGTATAACAAAAGCCTCAACAGTTACTGCAACAAATATCTGGAAACTAGACCAACAAAAGATCTAGGGGGAAGAGTATTTTGTTACTGACATTGTTTACAATAGGAGACAGGTGGCAATTAAAAAAACAAGTTGGCTGAACTTTAGTTAGCTTTATCATTGTTTTAAATTCTCTACAGACCATGGACCCCTTCAGTGCCTGGGGGAGGGAGGGATCACTCCTATCCCGCACTCCTGGTTTCACTGTCTGCCAATCAGGGTGAAAAACTTTAAGGAATAAAAGTGTATTAATTTGAAGTTTATATATGTTTTACAAACATCTGCCTTTAAGACCCAATGCCTCCACTTCCAGGTATCTATCCTATAAAAACATGAAAACATATGCCCAAAGAGACATGTGCAAAACGTTTATGGCAAGGATATGTGTAGTAATTAGTAGTTAGCAAAAAACAGGAAAATAGGTAAATAAACTGGAGTATAAGGATACAACTGAATGTTGTATAGCAATTAAAAGGAATAAACTAGAGCTCTAGGTTTTATCTATAATACTCCAATTTTTAAATTCATGTATTTGTATAATTCAGATTTAAGATTTTCAAATTACAATAATGAAAGACATAACCAAATTATTGGCCACAATCAATTCTCAGCAGGCCTACAGCTATTACACACCTGGGCCTCTGCGGCTCTCTCGTTGCTGTGAGCACCGTAACGTACAGACGCGTTCCATCCGCATGTGGGGAACAAAGGCCGGGGATCTGACCTGCTGCACTAACATGAGCTCCTAGATAACTGCCCTTAGCTGAAGTGGTGGCCCAAAAGGAAGCCATCAGTCACCTGAAACTGGCAGGAACTTCCCGAGACAAACCTGGGTGTGGACAGAGGGGAGAAATTAGATAACACTCCCGAGGCATGCATGGAGGAGCCAAGAGAATTCTCTGAGGGCGGGACTGCTGCCATTATGAGCCCACAGAAGCACTTCCTAAGGAAGGTTCCTCCCACAGACCCAAGCTGAGAGCACCCTAGGAACAGGCTGTGACTCCAGCCGTCCCGTGTGTGAGTGCACAGACTCAGAGGGACTCAGTCAGTGTCCACGGCCCACTGCAGTGAGTCTGATCTGCAGCGACCCTCCACCGCAGGGTCCCTCCCACCTACTCATCTTCCAGGACATTACTAAGCCACAGTTAGATATCTATCCTACGGAAACACTAACAGGAAACCCTCCTTTAACTAGAATTTGCAGAGAGTGAGTTGTTATAATTCATTGTTTCTGAAAGTGTTGTCTGTGGAACATCATACTACCGTGTGCTTAACAGAGGGAGGACTCCATAGTTAAATAAGTTTGGGAAATGTTCCCTAACATTATATATTCTTACTCCCAATCTCCACAATGCATAATGCAATTTATCACATTAAGGTTCAGCAAAGTGCTATAGGAAAGAAATCTGCTTAAGGCTAAGCCAGGGGTTCCCAGGCCTATTTGACAAAGGAACCTTTTCCCTACCTAAAAGGACTGTTTCCCACACGTGTGTGGGGGAATGGAATCGGCCACCCCAAGATATGTCTCTTTGGCATGAAGATTATTTTGGGCTGGTTACTTTTAAAAACTGCAGACAGGAGAGAAACTGAGAAGTAGAAGTTACTCTTTGTTAAGAGACATTTACATTTGTAAAGGAAATCTCCATCCGTAAAGGTGTCTCCCTCTGTACCAGAAAGAAGAGGGGATGACCTTATCTCTAGAAACTCTCATCAATGCCAAAGGCAAGGATTTAAATCTGCATAATAACTTTACTCTTGTTTACTGTGCTTTTCTGGTAATCTCCCCTAACTGACTCCCCACCCCCAACATCCTCCTTTGTCTTTAGCTGAGGGTGGTATTTAAACTGAGAACCTCTGCCATTTTGGCAAGTGGCTCAGTTTTCCTGAGTCTCTCCCATGTATGCAAGTTACCAAGCTTTGTTCAATCTTCTCTTGTTATTCCGTCTCATGTGAATTTAATTTGTAGCCCAGCCAGAGGGACCTAGAGTGGGTAGAAAACATGTCTTCCTCCCCTTCACTTGCTTGATCTTAAGAATCACCTAGGACTACTGTTAAAACTGAGGATTCCCAGGCCCCACGACTCTGACTTCCTGATCAACATCTTCAAGGGAAGAGTACCCCCAGTGACTTATCATCAGACCAGTATGGAAAATATTGACAAAGGAGCATTTGGCCAGAAACAGTATTTTCTATTAAAAATGTTTCTAAGTGGTTTCCAGTTCAATTCCTGATTCAAGGTCATTATTCTAAGCGTAACTATCCACTCAGTACAAAGGATGGAAAGAGTACAGTATTTCTACTGGTCTTGAGCGCATCACCACAGCAATTGCTTCATCCTTTGTGTTTTTTCACTAAGTTAATCAAAATTATTATAACAACAAAACAACAGCAGCTGGGCTCTTAAACGTGTTATCTTCCATCGTTTTTCACAGCAGCCTTGAGAAAAGCGCCATTATTTTCCCCATTTTGAAGAAAGGAGGAAGCAGGCTCAGCGAGTTTAAGTGATTTGCCCTACGTCAGAGCTTCTCAACCTCAACGCTACTGACATTTGGGGCTGGGTAGCTCTGTCGTGGGGGTTGGGCGGCTGTCCTGTGTACCGCAGGACAGTTAGCAGCAGCCCTGCCTCCACCCACTAGATGACAGCAGCACTTCCCCTCTGGCTGTGACAACTCAAAGTGTCTCCAGACCTTGCCAAACGCCGCTGGGGTCAAAGCCAGTAAGGACCACTGCCCTAAGCCATGCTGAAGGTCAGAGCAGAGGAGCCAGAAGTCTCGCAGCCTGAGTCTCGGCCAGCCCCTCCCAAGAGCAGCCTCTGCATCACCTTCTGCATCCTTCATTCTCCACATGCTTCAAAGCTGAGAGGCCCAGCAGGCCCTGCGGGAGCTCTCACCCTCCGTCTCACAGCTGCCTGCATTGAAAAGAGGCCTGGGGGAAGTTCATCAAGTGACAGTGAGATAAAGGTGTACCAAGTGCCAGCAATTTCTGGCAGAGTAAGCCCTAAGTATAAGTAATGCTTGTGCGTATCCTTCTTCCTATCCTGCCACAGGCTCCAGGTGCTTGTATGAAAGATTCTCAATCTGCTCACTTACAGATGAAACACAGAAAAAGCATTCTACCTACCATGGCATACCTAGTGTATTCAACACCTAGAAAAGATCTTTTTTTTTCCTGAGGAAAATTAGCTCTGAACTAACATCCATCCACTGCCAATTCTCCTCTTTTTGTAAGGAAGACTGGCCCTGAGCTAACATCCCCACCCATCTTCCTCTACTTTACATATGGGACGCTGCCATAGCATGGCTTGACAAGCAGTGTGTAGGGTCATGCCTGGGGTCCAAACCAGCAAACCCCAGGAACCAAAGCAGAACACACAAACTTAACCGCTACACCACCAGGCAGGCCCCAGAAAAGATCATTTTTTAACACACTCTCCTCATATAAAAAATTATTTCAGTAATAGCTATGTAAAAATCAAAAATTATTTTCTTGATCTGTTCTCTAGGATTAAAACAATTTTGAAATAAACTTCAACTTTACATATATTATGCAAATTTAGTAAAACATTTCATGTATATACTAAAATTTGCACTTACCAAACAAAAGTATTACACCTCAAGGTTTGCACTGTTCCACTGTTTTACTTTTTAAGCAGAAATAAAAACTCCAAGTGGTCACAGAGAATGACAGAATTATAAACTTTAAAAATCCTATCATTGTTCATTTCAAATCTACCGTTTAAATGCAGAAATACGTAGTACCACAGGGGTTAACTGCGAGGAGAATGTCCAAAGCAAGTCTGAACAATTCCTAACTCTTAAAGATCGTCTCTCAAAATGAACGCGCTTAGCTGAGGGCCCATGTGTGGGGGGCCAGCTGTCTAATTATTAACTTCCACGTAGCATACAATGTCTATTAAAGAATTGAAAAGTGCTCATTTGAAGCTAACATATATATTATTAAAACTCAAGTTACCATAGCAACTATTTAGAACACACACCAACAAAAGATTTTTGTTGGAGGAATATATTATCACTGACATTGTTTAGAATTGCAGGAATAATTCTAGACTTTTAGACTCTGCAGACGAATTTTCAGATGGTTTTATTATTGTTACTAAATTCCCGAAAGACAATGCACCCCTCATCCCTGAAGCAGAGCAGAGTTTCCACCACTCGACGCTGGGCACGCCAGTCTGCCCAGCAGGGTTACAACGGTACTCACAAGTTTCATGGAAAGAGAAAGGTCACCAAAACATCATCATAAAAGAAACAATGAAGTAGTAAGAACTCCAGTTTAGCCTGCACATCAGACAAGTCAGGAAACCTCTGCAGGCAGTGCAGTGGTGAGGGTCAGGACTCTGAAGGCCAGCTGCAGGCTGTGTGACCCTGGGCACGTCACTACATCTCTCTGGGCCTGATATACTAATCCCCGCTCCCTGGGGCTGCAGTGAGGTCATAAAGGAAGGCAGAGCTGTGGGCTCCAGACAAAACAGGCAGCTATATCCTGAAATTATTGAGTCTGGATGATGAATATGTAGGGATTCACTGCACTATTCTCTTTAATTTTGCATATTTTTAAAATTTTTCAAAAAAAATAAATGAACTTACTTGTAATTATCAGGTTCCTTATATACATAAAAACAGGGGAGAAATCAGGATCTCGACAGTCTCTTCGGGCTCTAAAGCCCCATGAGCTATCCCAGACTTGAAGGGGGCTCATTTCCCAGGTGGACATCAGGAGTGAGGCTGAACGGGAAGGACATCCAGAAAACAGCTCTGACCGTCAGTCAGCGCCGAGAGCCATCACTGCATGATCGACGCCTCAACGACCGGACGTGGGACTACTCCAGGCGTTCATTCCAAAACCCAAGCCAGAAAGGAACCGCACTTCCAGGTCCAAGCCCTCCACGGTCTGAGACTGACGCCTGGCCCACCAAGTCACCTGAATCTCTCCCGCTTCACGGGTCAGAGACCAGCAAAAGACACAGACGGGGCCTGTTCCTGAGCGAGGGAGACACCAACAACACTGCACGAATGGAACGCAGTACACACAATAACTCTAAGGCTGGCTGGGGAAATCCTACATTCACACGATGGAAGAAGGGGCATTCAGAACTTGTCTGCTGACCGTACAAACCAACAAATGACTAAAATCTCACAGCAGAACTTGCAGAATCTATTTTAAACCAGGGAAAACACCTATGAGCAGACAAACACAGCTTCATCGAGCTGGAACAGAATGCTGGTCTGAACATACACAACATGGGTAGTTACGTAAAAATGGGTAAGACGACAGACGAAGTTCAGACAGACCACAAACAAGGGAAAAAACATTCCAGTACCTTGGGAAATGGCATAATTAGACTTGAGAAAACATCACAGGAGTCAAAAGCATGTGTTTCTGATAGACGACAGTGGCCCCAGTGAAGCCACCTTCTGAAAAACCACAAACACACACCTCTTCCACCTCCAAGCGACGCTCAAAGCAGCGTCTTGCCCTCCACTGAAAAGCAGCACATTTTAAGTGCCAGAACAGACTGCTCGACTTGGACATCATTCAATGTTCTAATTCCCTAATATTAAAAACATGTGACTACACGGTAGTCTGTTAGAGTCCACGTCTCACTGGCTTCCAAAACATGTCTTCCGGGTACAACCGAGAGTCTTCCAAGAGCAGAAAGTCCTGGGGCCAGCCCCGTGACCCAGTGGTTAAGTTTGCACGCTCCACTGCAGCGGCCCAGGGTTCAGATCCTGGGCGCGGAAATGGCACCACTCGTCAGACCACGGTGAGGCGGCGTCCCATATGCCACAACTAGAAGGACCAGCAACTAAGATATACAACTATGTACCAGGGAGGATTTGGGGAGATAAAGCAGGAAAAAAAAAAAAAAAAGAAAGAAAGTCCTAGCACAAAGCAGGCCTCGCCCTACAGCCTACCATTCCTTCGCATTCCGCTGCGTCCCCTGCCCCTTGGGACACCTTCAGCTTGATGGCTGCCAAACGTCCTGGCGGGGACAGGCCAAGGTCCCACTCCTGTGTGGGGAAACGGGATTACACATCCTCCA
The DNA here is from genome assembly GCF_021613505.1 of Equus quagga. Lineage (NCBI taxonomy): Eukaryota > Metazoa > Chordata > Mammalia > Perissodactyla > Equidae > Equus > Equus quagga. The sequence continues at coordinate 1,606,804 of NC_060278.1, forward strand.
CCAGGCAGCAACGCCCACTGCTGGCCCAGACCCACTTTCTGCCGAAACCTCCCAGGGTAAAACAGGGCTGGGGAGGGGGACAGAGAGAAGCGAGGCAGAGTTCTCAGTTAAAGACAGCCACGCCCTGCACTCACAGCCTTCTCCACCACTCTCTCCTCTTTCCCCACACATTTCCCTTAGTTCCCAACAGGCTCACACTCTAAATCAGCGGAAAGGCCTAACATTCTCGTGGGCAAAGCAGCATGGAGTCACAGGCTACTTCGAGCTGAGATCACGCCGCATTACAACCTAGCTTAGTCCATGAGTCCTTCCAGCAGCTCACTGACTCACTCCCCTGGAACCAAAGGGTCCCTGCAGAAAGATGTCTTGGCCTGTAACACATCTGGCTCCATTTCTGATGGGTGACTGCTGACAGCTTTCAACCCCTACCATCCCCCCTTCCCTTTCTGCCCTAAATTTGAGCACACTGGTAGCAAGCCCAGGGCATGTGCTTCGGCACATGCAGGACCTTCAAACCATCCAAGCCCAGACAGGCAAGCAAGGAAGCCCTCCGCCAGCCTCCCCCTCTAAACACAATAAAGGCCAAGCCTGTCGCCTTTCCCTGCTCTCTCAACTCACTTTCCAACCTGCCTGAGAGCCTGCCCTGGGCTCCCCCACAAAGCTTCACCACATGAGTAATAAGACTTTCCCTATCTCTTGATGTGCACGTGGCCTCCTCATCCTTTGACATGCAAACCAAACTTTGGGCAGGGTCCATCCTACATCTTCAGAGTGGCCACAGCATCTCCCACAAATAAAAGACCCTGTACACTCTTTCTGACTCAATCCAAGACTGATGGAAGGCCAGCACTTAGCACACCAGCTCCTCCAATGTTGCCCTTGACTCTGGCCCTAAGAAACCTCTCTCACTAACAAAGGAGCCTAGTGTGGTCACAAACAAATATGCACCCATTAGGAACAAGAAGGCCTGCGGACTGGTGGCCATTCCACCACTGACTAACCACATGACTTTGCACTGACCTTTATGAGTCTCATTTTCCACACCTATAAAACGTGTAGTAACGTCACCTCCCTGACTAACTAGTAAGAGCGTGGTGAGGGTCAAAAGGGGCGGGACAGGGCACAACACACTGACAACTGCAATGTCTACACATCCTGTAGTTCTCGGAGGTGGCAGCCCCCCTCCCTCAACACATCCTGGGTTCCAGCTGCCTCCCCCAACACGCAGCTCTGCTCTTCTAGTCTCTGGCTCCCTTCTGTCTCTGTTCTAAAGGCTTTTGTGGGCAGCTACGAGTTCACTAAAAGGACGACAAACCAAAAGACCCTCCTAAGTCTCCTCAATACATATACACCCTACGCTAGCATAAGCAGTAAGCACAGAGGGCTCCGAAACCCCTTCCAGGGAGGCACCCATACAAACAGGTTAACGCCAGGCAAAATCTCTTCTTTAATATTGTAAAAAACACTGAAGATGTAAAACATTGATAGGTCTTATCACACCCACCAAGGCCAACATCCAGGGTCCCCTTCCGACTCCTGAGCCCCCTGGAAGAAGAATTTTGGTCACACCACAGAGAATCCTCTTAGAAAGGAAAGCAACTTCTCCCACTTAAAACAACCCTTGTAATAAATAAAAGCTTAGAAGCCAAGTGGATGTCCATTTTGAAAAATCTATAACAACAGTCACCTCCAGGTTACTTATCCAGATTTCGAGGTTGGGATCAAGTGTACAGAAATCCCCCTCTAACTCGTTAAGGTAAAGGCTCCACTACTAACTTTCTGTCATCAAATTCAAAACGAAACAAACAAGAAAATACTGCTTAAAGCACTGAGAAGCCAGCCTCAATGCAGAAATGGATCAGCTGCAAGCAGGGAACTTGGTCCAGGTTTGGCACTGGCTGATCTGAGGCAAGGAGCTATCAGCCTCCCCAGGTCTCAGCGGCCTCAGCTGATGCTCCAAGTGCCTGTGCCACTGGACAGAGGCCAGCCAGCACTCCCACTGCACAGCGTCCCTGTTCCAGCTGCACGTCCAAATGGACACCTCGGCCAACCCCTGGAAAGCGCTGACTGTTGGAAATCACATACACTCCGCCTGCCTGAAATGTCTCCATGAGCACAAATGTCACCCACAGAAACCCCTGAGAGGGACGCCAACAGCCAAATGTCAAATACGCAAGTTCTTCAGTTATCTGGCACCCTTGAAAAAACGCCATTCAACATCAAAGTTGTCAAGAAAGCATATACATCCAGTAAAGTAGCCTCCTTCACCTTAACATCCAGCACAAGAGGCAGCTATTAACATGCCCTCCTCCAAGCCTGGCCCACAGGATGGCACGCGTTAATCACATATTCATCCACGTCATACTCCCTCTGGGACACTGTGTCCGGCACTGGGGACAAACAGATAAGAGCCTGGACCAAAGAAGACAGAGCCATAAATAAAGAACCACATGGGGCCGGCCCCATGGCCGAGTGGTTAGGTTCGCGCGCTCCGCTTCGGTGGCCCAGGGTTTCGCTGGTTTGGATCCTCAGCGCAGACATGGCACCGCTCATCAGGCCAAGCTGAGGTGGCATCCCACTTGCCACAACTAGAAGGACCCACAACTAAAAGTACACAACTATGTATCGGGGGGCTTTGGTGAGAAAAAGGAAAAATAAAATCTTTAAAAAAAAAAGAATTATAATACACAACAATAATATCAGTTGAATGTACGTACTTAACATCTGCTATGTCCTAGTCCAGTGGTCTCAAAATATGACCCCTGAATCCCTGGGGGTCCCCAAAAAGCTTGCAGGGGGTCTGCAAGGTTAAAACTACGTTCATTGTAATCCTAAGAGGTTTCTGCCTTTTTACCGTGTTGATGTTTGCAGTAATGGTACAAGAGCAACGGTGGGTAGAACTGCCACCTGCTTCGCATAAACCAAGGTAGTGACACCAAACTGTACCAGTGGTTACTGTAGTCTTCACCTCACACATTCACTGAGGAAAACAAGGCCAGTTTCACTGAAAAGATGCCCTTGCTGAAGTAGTAAAGATTATTAATGTTATTAAATCTTCACCCTTGAGTACTTTTTTTTTTTAAGATTTTATTTTTCCTTTTTCTCCCCAAAGACCCTGGTACATAGTTGCATATTTTTAGTTGTGGGTCCCTCCAGTTGTGGCATGTGGGACGCCACCTCAGCGTGGCCTGACGAGTGCTGCCACGTCTGTGCCCAGGATCCGAACCAGTGAAACCCTGGGCCGCCGAAGGGGAAGCCCACGAACCTAACCACTCGGCCACGGGCCGACCCCGAGGACGTATCTTTTTAATATTCTGTGTGATAAAATGGGAAGTGTTTCAACAGTCACCTTGAGGAAAAGCACTTACACATAAGTCAATTATCTGAGTGGTAAGCTAAACTGCACCTTTTTTTCAAGGAATGTCATTTTTACCTGCAAGAACAAATGACAAACTATGGTTATTCAGATTTGCCTATGTCTCCAGTTTTGAGAAAATGTTTGACAAAGTGAGCCTGCTATTTCAAATAATTTATTGCCAATGATAAAATTCAAGCTTTCACCTAGAAATTAGAATTCTGGAAAATTCATATCTGCCAACATAACTTTGAAGCTTCCCAATAATTAAAAGACTTTTCTGATGAGATCAGTGGTGAATCACATGTAATTTCAGACTGGGGCTAGAGAGGTGAAAGAGGTCAACATTTGGAAGATCTGCACAACTTAGTAAACCAATATTTTCCACATGATTAAGGCATGATGTTACAAATCTTGCATGGGCAAAAAATCGACTCAAAGTATAAGCTAGACCAATGAATTTTAAGGTAACAGAATAAACGATTTCAGATTCCACATTGCAACTAACCTCTAATAAACTACCACCTGTCAAGTTGTATATATATATACAAGGTATAGTATCAAAGAATATCCATATTGATTAATATTATGTAAAAAAGGCTATATAAGAAAAATGATCCTACTGCCACAGTTAACATCACACTCAACTGGAAATGGTGGAAAGCTTCTCCTCTAAGATCAGGAACAAGACAAGGGTGTCCACTCTCACTCCTATTCAACACAGTACTGTAAGTCCCAGCCACAGCAACAAGGCAAGGAAAAGAAAGAAAAGGCATCGGAAAGGAAGGAGTACAACTGGCTCCATTTGCAGATGACATGATTTTATATATAGAAAATCCTTAAGACTCCACCCAAAAGAATGTTAGAAATAATCAACAAATCCAGTAAAGTTAGAGCATACAATATTAACACGCAAAAATAAGTAGCATTTCTATATACTAACAATGAATTATGTGAAAAAGAAATAAAGGAGATGATACGATTTACAATAGCATCAAAAACAAAATACTTAGGCACCAGTCCAGCAGTGTAGTGGTTAAGTTCATGCTCTCCGCTTCCGCGGTCCAGGGTTTGCAGGTTCGGATCCCAGGCGTGGACCTAGTACTGCTCTCATCAAGCCATGCTGTGGTGACATCCCACATAAAATACAGGAAGACTGGCAACAGATGTTAGCTCAGCGACAATTTTCCTCACAAGAAAAAAAAACAATGCTTACATATAATTTTAACCAAGGAGGTAAAAGATACATATACCGAAAAATAGAGAACACTCATGAAAGAAACCAAGTAAGACACAAATAAATGGCCAGGTATTCCATGTTCACGGATTGGAGGAATTAATATTGTTAAAATGTCCATACTACCCAAAGCTATCTACAGATTCAATACAATCTCTATCAAGATTCCAATGACATTTTTTACAGAAATAGAAAAAACAATCCTAAAATTTATAGAAACCACAAAAGATCCCAAATAGCCAAAGTAATCCTGAGAAAGAACAAAGCAGGAGGCATCACACTTGTTGATTTCAAACTGTATTACAAAGCTATAGTAATCAAACAGTATGGTACTGACATAAAAACAGACACACAGAGCAAGAGAACAGAATCAAGAGCCCAAAAGTAAACCTGGGCATATGTAGTCAACTAAGACTTGACAAGGCAGCCAAGGATACTCAATGGAGGAAAAAGTCTCTTCAATAAACTGTGCTGGGAAAATTGGACATTCACATGGAAAAGAACAAAACTAGGCTCCAATCTTAGACCATTCACAAAAACTAACTTGAAACAGATTAAAGACTTAAATCTAAGACCTGAAACCATAAAACTCCTAGAAGAAAACATCAGAAAAAGGCTCCTTGACATGGGTCTTGGCAATGATTTTTTGGATATGACACCTAAAGCTCAAGCAACAAAACAGAAAATAAGCAAATAGGACTATATCAAACGAAAATCTTCTTTACTGCAAAACAAATGATGAACAAAATGAAAAGACAACCTACCGAATGGGAGAAACCATTTGCAAATCATATATCTGATAAGGGGTTAATATCCAAAAATGTATAAAGAATTGATGTAACTCAATACCAAAACATAAATAATCCAATTTAAAAATGGGCAAAGGATGTAAAAAAGACATTTTTCCAAAGAAGATATACAAATAGCCAAGAGGGACATGAAAGGTGTCCAGTATCACTAATCATTAGAGAAATGCAAATTAAAACCACAATGAGATATTACCTCATGCCTGTTAGACTGGCCATCATCAAAGACAAGAGATAACAAATGTTGGTGAGGATGTAAAGAAAAGGGAACACTTGTGCACTGCTGGTGGGATTCTAAATTGGTGCAGCCACTATGGAAAACAGTATGGAGGTTCCACAAAAAAATTAAAAATAGAATCACCATATGATCCAGCTCTTCCACTTCTGGGTATATGTGCAAAGTAAAAACCCTGCATCAAAGAGATATCTGCCCCCCCACGTTCACAGTAGCATTGTTTCCAACAGCCAATGCATGGAAACAACCTAAGTGTCCACTGACAGGTGAAGAAGTTGTGGCATATATGAATATTATTCAGCCATAAAAAAAGAAGGGAACTGTACCATTTGTGATGACGTGGACAGATCTTGAGGGTAATATGCTAGGTGAAATAAGTCAGAGGGAGAAAGACACATACTGTATGATCTCACCTATGTGTGGAATCTAAAAACAAACAAAATCATAGAAAAAGATCAGATTTGTGGTTACCAGAGGCCAGGATGGGCAGTGGGGAACTGTATGAAGGTGGTCAAAGGTGCAAACTCCCAGTTTTAAGCTAACCAAGGCCTGGGGATGTCGTGTGCAGCATGGTGACCAGCTAACACTGCTGTGTGGTGCACTGGACAGCTGCTGAGAGCGATTCCTAAACTGCTCATCACAAGCAAAGAAAACATCATTTTTCTTCTTTTCTTTTTGTATCTATATAAGATAATGGATCTTAAACTAAAATTATTGTGGTAATCATTTCACAGTATATGTAAGTCAAGTCACCATGCTGCACACCTTAAACTGCACTGTGCTGTATGTCAATTGTATCTGAACAAAACTGGAAAAATAAATAAAATTTTAACAAAAGGAAAAAAGGAAAATTACTCTTCTTTTTTCCAACCACATCTGTGTAAGGCTGGGTTTTCTTTATATACTTCAACCAAAGCAACATATCACAAAAGATCGACTACAGAAGCACATGTGAGATTCTAGCTGCCTTCTATTAGCGAGATATTAAAGACATAGTAAAAAATTTAAAACAATACTACTCTTCTTACCAAATTTTCTGTTTTGGAAACTTTAGTTTTTTTTTGTAAAAAACGTTATTTACATTAGTAATATACAATGGGTATACTATAATGTTATTTTAAAACAATTTATTTTTAAATTATCAATTTTAATTTCTAATATGATAAATATCTATACACAAAATCTCTTTGGGGTGTGCAGAATTCTTTTATTGAGATATTAATTCACACACCATAAAATTTACCACTTAAAAATTCAGTGGTTTTTCATATATCCACAAGGTTGTACAACCATCAGCATTATCCAATTCCAGAACATTTTTATCATCCTAAAAAGAAAGTCCATACCCATGAGCAGTCACTGCCATTCTCCTATCTCTCCATCCTGGGAACCAATAACCTACTTTCTGTCTCTATGGATTTGTCTATTGTAGATAATTCATATGAATGGAATTATACAATATGTGGCCTTTTATGACTGACTTTTTTCACACAGCATAATGTTTTCAAGAGTCATCCATGTTGCAGCATGTGTCAGTACCTCACACTATGTTTTATAGTTAAATAATATTCCATGTGGGGGGCTGGCCCCGTGGCTGAGTGGTTAAGTTCGCGCGCTCCGCTGCAGGCGGCCCAGTGTTTCGTTAGTTCGAATCCTGGGCGCGGACATGGCACTGCTCATCAGACCACGCTGAGGCAGCGTCCCACATGCCACAACTAGAAGAACCCACAACGAAGAATACACAACTATGTACCGGGGGGCTTTGGGGAGAAAAAGGAAAAAATAAAATCTTTAAAAAAAATAATAATAATAATAATAATATTCCATGTGTATCGAGATATCACATTTTGTTGACCCATTCATCTAGTGATGGACATCTGGGTTGTTCCCACTTTTTGGCTATTACATTAATGCTGTTATGTACATCTGTGTACAAGTTTTGTACGAATATATTTTTTCAATTCTCTCCAGCATATACCTAGGAGTGGAATTGATGGTAACTCTAGTTTAATTTTTTGAAGAACTGCCAAATTATTTTCCACAGTGGCTGCACCATTTTACATTCCCACCAACAATGTATGTGGGTTTCAATAATTTTTAACACTGTAAATGGGGTCCTGAGACCAAAAAGTTTGAGAACTGCTATGCTAATCTGAGGGGATACTGAGATAGAAGTCCCTGTGCTCAGTGAGGTCATAACGTACACCACAGCTCAGACCTGCAGAGACAGACTCAAAAATCACCCCACAATGACCCCACCATTCTGCTCTCTCGCCTCGCCTTTACTTTCATCCTCAGTGTCTCTTTTTCTCCCACTATCTCTAGTGGGCTCCTTTTGCTGTTAGTGCCGTGGGATTCTGGCTCCTAGTGCCCTGTGGACAGCAGAGCGGAACCTGCCCCATCCTTCTGCGCCATCCTCTCACCTTCCGGCCTGTATCAGACATGCTCCACTGCTATTCACATGGCGTTCATGGCCAATGCTTTCGGAAGTGGGTGGCCAGGTCTTTCTTCCTACTCTGTCTCAGTCTAGAAGCCCTGCTGAAACCTGTCCACCATGGGGGACCCTGCTAGTGTTGGAAACGCTGGTGGCACAGCTTTCAGCATCCCAGCAACACGCAGCCACCTGACACCTGACAGATGGGTGGCTGCTGTGCTCCCTAGCCTTCCATAAAGACTGCCTGCCACAGCCCTCCACGGCAAACAGGGCGCTGGGCTTTCCGCACTCACGCGCCTTCCTCTCCACGTACCCGTCATAGTCAGAGAACTTGTTTCTTCACCTACAAATACAATTTCTCTCAACTACTTGTAAGATTCAGTGCTGCTCCAGAACTCCAAGGGTAGATTCTAACTGAAGTTTTGCAATATTTATTACACCTGTGAAGCAGCAAAAACTAAGGCCCAATACTACTGAAAGCAGGTCTCCGGTGATTTTTGGAGAGAATAGTTTCCCCCGAATTTGAGTACCCTAATAAAATTCAAATACTCCTCAGCGCTTGGAATACTGAAAAACAGTGACCTCTGAGTACAGTCACAAAATTAAGAATGTGCTTTACGTTAACACAACCCAAAAGCACGTTTTCTTTATGTAAATTTTAACTGGAATAAAAGTAAAAAAATCGCAGGGTTTATGTGGCAGAGGGAATAATTACCATCAAAGGTGTCCATATCCTAATCTAGGAATATATTTCCTTCCACGGCGACAGCTGTAGGGGACCCCGTATTATAAGGGAAGTAAAACAGTGAGGTGCACCAGGGGCACTCACAACTAGAACATACAACTATGTCCTGGGGGCTCTAGAGAGAAGAAGAAAAAAAGAAGCAGCAGACTGGCAACAGATGTCAGCTGAGTGCCAATCTTTAAAAAAAAAAGGGAGGAGGTGTAGCCTACAGGGTGCCTAGGAGAAATACTGACAATGCTCAGCAACAATGCAATCATTCCAGATTTCTACCTTAATGCTAACCTGGACTGAGACAGCATGGCCACACGCAGGCAGTCTCCTAGCCTAAGAGGGCTGGGAATTGACAGAGTGTCATATATTCCAAGACTGGAGAAGTGCTTTGCAAAGACTAGCTGCTTTTCAAATCTAGAGTTTCTGTCATCTTTTCCAAGGAATTTCTGAAGTGATTCCTACTGCATGTAGTTAAGTGAATTGGCTTAATATGGTGACATAATGAATCACTCATAAAATTGGAAACATCAAGTGGAAATTTTAAAAGACCATTACTCTATAAACTTGCTCTGCAAAAATGCCTTAACTGTATTTAGTGTTTCAGCTTCCATTGTGTTGTTCACATTCTAGGAACAGATAAATCAAAAAAAATCTATTTACTGTCTCTCTCTTTTCTTTTTTAAGTGTACTGTAGCACTTTATTTTCCTCACACAAGATGCATTGCCTGGGCCTAATATTCTCATGTTAACAGTAGAAAACCAGAATTTGTTGTCATCTCTTAAAGACTGGAGAGTTGCGTACAAAAATTTACATAAATTAAAAAGAGGAATAAGTTTTCAGATGCAAGGGTTGCACATAGAATTAAAGTCACCAATCGGCAGACTGTAACATAGGGAGGGCAGCCTACATTTTACGGGTGGGTCCAATGTAATCACAAGGGTCCCTAAAAGCGAGGAGGGAGGCAGAAGAGGAAGTCCACTGACTTGTGGACTGGAGATGTGAAAATACTCAGCCACCGCTGCCGACTTCAAAGACGGGGAAAGGGGCCTAAAGTCAAGAGATGTGAGCAACTTCCAGAAGCAGGAAAAGGCAAAGAATGAGTTCTCCCCTCGAGCCTCCAAAAGGGAACACAGCCCGAAAACAGAGTAATTCGTGCAGAGGGCCCGGCCACTCGGACCATCCTGTGTTGCTGTCAGCCACTGAGTCTGTGGTAAGCTGTTACGGCAACAACAGGAAACTAACGCAGCGTAAATCCCTTTTTTCCCCAGCAATCATTCTTTCTAAGATTCCCACCTCCCCTCTTCCTCTCTCCTTCCATAAGAAAGAGGCACTGGCCTGTCCACACTCTTCCCCTTGAGCTTCTCAACATGCTTTTTATAGTCTGAACCCTTATTCTTGAGTCCTTTTTCTGTCACATGACAGGTATCAGAGACCTGCTCAGCACCGCTTCATAACCAGCGTTGACAATATGCTTTTGTCTCCTCTGCATCCTGGTTTAATAATCCAGATCTCTTCCGCGGGCGAGGCCTTCACTTTCCCCCTGTTTCGTCAGTGTTATCTTTGGCATACTTGCCTATTTTTCCGAGACACACGTATTAGGACCTCTATATGCCATGAATACAAACTGTTTGAGAATGCTTATCTGACAAACCAAGTTCACAAAGATGAAAGCTGCATCACCATTCCACGGGATTCTTTCAACTGGCTCCACTTGAAACAGCTCCCCGCCTGCAGCTGCAATACCTTTCAACACAATCTCCTGGTTGAAAGTGTCATTTGTCACTAGTCTCTGTGTCGGAAGACATATTTTACAGCACTAAAAATTAATGTGAGCTCATCTACCATAAAGGTAGATGAGAAATAACCCATGTGACTGGCTACCGGGATCACCAGAGCACTCTGCTAAAACATTTACATTGGTTTGTTGAGTTCGCACAGAGCAAGCTTCTTTTCCTGTTTCTCTTTTAGGAGACATTTGTATTCCTACTGAGAAAACAGAAGGATCAGCTACTCAGGAACAATGTCAAATGCATTAAAAATTAATAAGAAAAAAATTAGCCCCGTGGTACTATTCCATCTCTGGTTTCATAAGCTATATGCATGTACACGTCACACAGCTGCCCTACGAAAACTTCTAAGCTCAGCCCTTGTTCTGAGAAGAAAAGGGCCGAAAGACACATCACTCAATATGCCCGCAGTCCATATGTGGACAGACACAAAGCAGAGGGATCTTAACTGGGGAACCTTTAATTTTATAAGCTGCACCTCTTGCTATAAATGTTAGAAACATCAAATTATGTGCTATTTCCAACGAGCCACCAATCAAAAAAACAAAAACAAAATGATACTATCGACCACGTGGGCATTACTTTCCTAGAATAAATATTTCCTTCTATGCAACCACTACGCAAAAAGTGAAACCGTTATTGGCATAGAGCACCTCAGAAAACAAGTTGCTACAGTCCTAAGAGGCACTCACGTGTGTAATACACTGTCCTATACAGAGCTGCTGGGACAGGAGGACAAAGTAAGACACACCGTCCCTGTGCTCAGCACAACCAGGGAGGGCACGCTGGTCCACTCTCCCCATCTTCACCACCCTCGCAATACCCATCCACACACCGCTGCAGAGCAAGGAGGCCAAGACAGATGACAGTGGTCACTCCCTGCGCACCAGGCCTGGGCCCCACATCCCTGAAAGGAAGCTTTCATTACCCCCACTTTGTACACTAACAAAGGGACAGGATGTAACCAGCCCACACCACACCCAAGTGAGAAGCAGAGCCAAGAGTCAAAGTCAGGGGGGCCCGACTCAGGCTTGTCCTCTGAGACTTACGTTAAGTTTTATTACATTTTATTATACTTACAATTATTCCTGGATTTAAAAATCCTTTCAGTTTATAACCTAGCAGAGGAAATAAAAATAATCATAATTTTAAGCAATGTGTTTCAATTCCCTGTGAGATGAGATACAGTTCACTAACCCTAGTGAAAGAGGAGGAAGGCGCAGCAGGAAGGGCAACTCCCGGCAAAAGCAGGAGCCCGCAACACATGCACAGGGGGACAACAAAGGGAACATCCTGAGGGCAAACAGAAAGCTGAGAGCCGGCAGGCCAGGGCCACCTTCGCAGGCCATGGAGGCACTGGGGCTGAACCAGACTCAGCGAGTCGCCTGAGGTTTGTACAGAGAAGAGGAAGGTAACACAGGAGGTGGCTTTTGGAAGACGAATCTTCGCAGAATCAATTCAAGCCACCCGGAGCGCACGGCCAACACGGAAGGTTCCTCTCCCATCTGACAGTAAGAAACGCAGCGACGTGAGCGCGGTGGCTCCCACGGGCCTCCCAGCCCCTCCTCCTTCCTCACTGTCAGGGTTAACGGGGTCCCCGGGAGGCCCCCATCTTGCCCTCCTCCTCCAGGTTGGCTCTGTAAACCATTCTGAGTCTTTCCCTCTATACTGCTCCATCCTCTGAGCCTTCAAAACACATAAGCATCTCCCATTTGGGAAAAAAATAAAACACGCCTTTTCACTTCCAAATTTCACAAATGACTGGCCTGCTCTCATTGTTGCACCCTTTGTGGCCTTGAATGTAGTAATTTAGCTTCTGTTCCCACTGAAATCTTCAAGGAACACAACAAACTGCCGTCAATAACTCATCAAACACAGTGGAATTTACTCAGTCTTCACCAACTTAACGCTCGTGATCATCCTCTTCATCGTGAAGTTCTTTCCCTCTCTGACTTTCGTGGCTGTCTCTCCTGGCTCCTGTCTTAACTCTCCGACCATCCTCTGTTTCTCGCTCCTCCCCCTGCCTTCCAAACACAGCTACTGTGTTCCCAGGTCCTGTCCCAGGCCTTCCCATCCTGTGCTCAGCTGCCGGTGCCACGGGGATAACGACAACATCTCTGCCCTGTCCTGATCTCCTCAGCCCAAGGCCCACGTTTAAACTGTAGGGAGGATGAAAACACCTGTCAGCACCTGGTACAGACTTGTTTAGAGAGGCAGACAGAAGTGAGACTGCAGAGGGCCTCAGGCAAGGGGGAGCCAGTGACGGTCACTGAGGGGGCAGGTGACTTGCTCGAAGTCTGCAGAGGGTCAGCAGGCAAGACTGTGAAGAAGGATCTACACGCAGAGGCGGAGGCAGGGAAGACCCCTTATTGAGCCCAGCCTTGGGAAATAAAGGCAGGAACCAGAATGGCAACGGTGGAAATCGAGAGGAAGGCGAGGTCCTCCGAGGGGCTGACCTGAAAGAACAATGAGCAGGAGCTGTCCAGGCCCTCTCACCCATCGGCCCGTCACTGAACAGGCACCACGTTCCTCCTGTGTCCCCACAGGGGGCTGGACAGTGGTTATGACTACATCACCCACAGGCAGTCCTAGCTTGGAAGGGACCCAGGCTAAGTGCGGAAGACAGGAAAAGAAATCCAGCCTTTTTTAAAAAAACCTCATGGAACAGCAAGTGAAATAAGCTACCTAATTAATAGACAGCCAACAATGAACAGGGTGTAAGAGCTTCTTTCCAAGATGAGAGAGGAAGCAGTTGACCACAGGAAGAACAGCAACAGGGAAAGAACGAATACTTCCCGGTACCTGGCCCCGTCTCTGGAGAAACTGGACAGCAGTAAAAACACAGCCACAGGCTCCTCCTCCTCATCATCCAAGGTCTGTAATTAGCTAAGCTTCTAATCACCATGTTCGAGTCAGGCTTCATACCTAGCCCGCTTCCAGGCACAGAGCAAACGCACATACACGTCCAGGCACATGGGTGGGGTCACAAACGGTCTCTGCTCCCTGTGAGCACACACCCTGGGCAATGAGAATGTGGGTGCTGTGAGGCCGGTCTGAGCTAAAGCTTCAGGGCAAAGCCTCTGGGTGAGTTACTAAAAATGCATAGGCCTGTCCCTGCAAATTCTGATTCAGAAAACCGTATTTTCAAACAGCCATCCAGGTAATTTTGATGCAGATAAGTGTACAGGTCACACTTTAAACGTTCTTAAAAGTGGTTGCGAAGTTTTACACAGGTCAGAATTCAAATGCACTTCATTAAGATACCTGATCACCTCTCATCTAATAAAAATATTCATTTTCTGAGGTCCAACTTACGAAACACATACGTGATAATGTGCAGAAGCAGAATACTCAATTACTTATTAGTAAGCTTAATGTCAGAAACACATATCAAGCGCAAATTTTTATATATCTTCAGCTCACCTAAGTGTTGGTTCAGCACACTGATAAAAATCCTATGAAAATCTCAGGCAAGATAAACTTCACAGGGGAAAGCCCAACAGAGCAGTTTTCACAGAAGGGTATATTAAGTCAAGAATTTATATTCTTATATAAATTCGTATTCATATTTTCATAATTCATATTATGAAATCTTAATTCATATTTTCATAATTCTCTCCCATAAGAAATTGATTGGAATTTCCTCTGTTTTCTGAAAGCAAGAATCCAAGTTTTCAGGGATTACAGAAACAGTTCTGTATGCGTCTTGCCAGAGACCACAGCCTCCCTAAACTCTGCTGAGCTGCTAGCTTTGGCTCTGCGAATGTGACTAAATCTACCCCTCACACCAGACAACGTTCACACCCTCAGCAGTTGGCCAAGGCCTCTGGTGGGATGCAACACGGTGCTAAGGAGTCCGCGGTCACAGGCGGGATCGGTCCAGGTGCATCTGTCCTGCTCTGGCCCTCTATCCCACTGACACGCCCCGAGTGGAAGTCAGATCCCACACAGTCACAGCACCTCACACACTCTTAACTCATCACAACACACTGCATGGCCGTGCTGCCTGATAACGTACTGGTCCAGACTGTTTTTCACGTTTGGCACAGGGCTACTTCCTCAAAGCACGCTGGGTGGATCTCCATGATGTCAGAGCAGCGGGGACTTCCTCAAGATAACAGGCAGGCCCCAGCAGCTCCTTCCTGTACCCTGGCAAAGTGGAGAACACTGGACGACTTCTGAATAGAACAGTGATAAGATCCAGAGCTCAGTAATGGAAAGCACAGCAGCTTGGAGTCTGCAAATCTGCTCGTTCAGCCCAGCTATTTAGCTTTTCACCAGCTCTGTGACCTCGGAGAATTCTCGGCCTCGGTTAAGGAGAGTTGAGTAAGATGATCTCTGAGGCACCCTGAGGATCTAAAATCTATGATTTTATGACTCTTTCCATCAAACAGCTCCCTTACTCCCAACTGAGCAGGCACTCCCCGTGCCCCCAGCAGGCCTGCCCCAACCCGCAGGGCAGTGTGGAGCTAGAGGGCAGCATCAGCCCATCTCCAGACAGCACGCTGAAACTCACACAATGGGATGTGGATGGGGCCCCCAAACCTGGGAGCAGTCTCCCCAGCAGAGCTATGCCTACAACGAGGGAACAGAGCGTAGAAGGACACCCATGGTCTACCATCCCCATGAAAGTAACAAGCACATATATACGAACGCCGGGTAGGAGATGAAGAGAAGCAAAAAAGTGGAAGACAATTTTATATAAGAAAAACTCAGAACACAGAAAAGCTCATCAGTTTGCCTGGAGAACCAGCCACGTGATGAGAGGCTGGAACTTTCAGTCCCACCCCAGAGCCCCAGGGAGGGGAGAGGGGCTGCAGATTATCGTCAATGGCCAATGATTCAATCAATCACGTCAAGGCAATGAAGCCATAAAAAGCAAACCCCGATGATTTAATCAATCATGTCTAGGCAATGAAGCCGTAAAAAGCAAACCGGAGACGGTTCAGAGAGCTTCAGGGTTGTGAACACATGAAGATGTGGGGAGAGCAGGGCACCCAGAGAGGGTGTGTAAGCTCTGCGCCCTTTTCCCATACCTTGCCCTGTGCATCTCTTCCACCTGGCTATTCCTGAGTTGTACCCTTTTATAATAAATTAGCAATATAGGGACAAAAAGAAAGAAAGAAAAGAAAAGCTTATCAATTCAACGTAAAAAGCTCTTTTTTTTTGCAAATTAGGAAAAGACTATGAGTACTCCATTTTTCTGGCAGAGAAGCTCCTGCAAATGAAAAATAGAGGGACATAATCTGCAAATCAGTGTTAGAGATAAGGATGAAAACCTGATGCCCAGGAACTGGACGAGACCCACCCAAGGTCACGCAGCTAAAGACTGAGCGAACACCACCCCAGGCCTCCCAGCTTCTGCACCGTGCTTTCCCTACAGGGCCGCCTTCCCAAGCAGCAGTTCTTCTCTCTGCTGTGACAGCCTCAAGGCAAGATGACTCCGCAGCCTCCTCTGTCAGCAGTTCCAGACTCCATCCTCTCTTACTGTCAAGAGCTTCCTCAGCACATGCACCTGAACCGACTCTTCTGATACTTTTACCCCTTTCCTCGCACTGATAAACAATGACTCATGGCCTTCCGTCTAAGTATTAACCAAGCACTTTAAACCAGCACCTATACTCCAAAGTTTTGAAAAGGGGGTGGGAGAGTGGGGATATGTGTGTGACCATTTGTGTGAACCTCCTTACTCGGGAGATGGGGACAATGAGAGGCTCCCTGAGAGGAGGTTTTGTTAAATGAAATCTGTGACTTCTGGTCACTCAGGCAGGCCTTTTTCTGGCTTAGGGAAATTCCCTTCAAATTGCAGACCCGTGAAGGTGTCCAGGGAGACACACGTGTAACAGGTGTGCCCTGCCGACCCTGCCCCTCCAGACCACACTGCTCGAGGGTGGGAAGACGCGCTCCAACCGCATGATGTCTAGAGAGGAGGCCACCTCTGCGAAGCCAGCCCCTTTCAGAATGGCATTCCAGAGACGTCTAAACTGTCCCAAGTTTTAAAGTGTTCATTTTATTCCGTAATATGCATGAGACTGAGCCCATGGTATCTCCCAAGAAACAACCTTTACCTAGTCATGTCATTCATAACTAATATTTACTGAGGGTCTACTTTGTACCAAGCACTTTAGCTTTTTCTTTCACTTTATCCCATAACAACTCAATGAGGTAGATAGTTTTATTATCCCCATTTTACAGAAGAGGAAACTGAGGCTGAAGGAAGTTGAGTAGCAGGCCCGGCTCTCCCCAGCACGAGGTGGGGCAGGCCTTCCAACCTGCAGCCAGACTGAGGAGACCCAGCCCTGGGCCTCCGGTCTCCCTGTCTTCCAGTGGTAACTTGAAGAGTAAGAACAGACATGGGCACTAGGACGGTCCCTGTCTCCAGACAGGGAACCTGATTTCCCTGTTTTTACCTCCCCCTCCAAAATATCCTACTCACTAACACCCAGTGAGTGCCCTAAGAACTCCAACTCAAGCGCATTGCTGCCCTGCTAAGGACGCTCCCTCACTGCCTAAGAAAAGGCTCAGACGCCCCAGCCTTCCAGCGGCCTCGGCAACTCCCCAGGGTTGTCTCGGCACTTCTGTTTGAACCTGCACATTGGCCAGAATTACCTACTCTCTGAAACACTCATTTCAAATTCACTTTTTTCAAGAAACAGTTACTGACTGCCTACTGCACACCACTTATTCCCTTACTACTAGGTGAGCATCTACTAGCACTGGCAGCGGCAGGATGGACTTGGCTCTGCCCTCCCAGAGCTGAGGTAAGCCTGATTCAGATCAGCCTCTGGGCCCGGAAAGCTCATTCTCTCCTCTGCGCCAAAATTCCACTTAGGCTCCAAGGTTCAGCTTGAGCCCTCCCCTCCTACTGATGCTGCCCACGGTCTTACGCCTCCAGTATGGGGCACACGGCCAGCACACTCACCCACCACCGCCCGTGGGTGCTGTGCCCTTCCTCGACAGCTACACTAAACTCAGGAAGGGACATAAGGCATGCCCAGTGCCAGGCACTCAACAGGTGCTCCATAAACATTCACCCATCTGCCTCTTCCACCTTCTTATATGATAAAGACTTCCTGTTTTGTGAGTTTCCATCGTATATCTTATTTCCCACATAAACTCTATTCTCTGATAAGCAGGTCACGTTAGTCCCATCCACATAAAGCCCTACATTTTGCAAAAGTTCAGTACCTGTTGAAAGAAAAAGATCTTCCCACCATCCATTCTAAAGTTTGAGGATTCTGTCTCCCTGCTAGCAGTCATACACTGCCCCAGGTTAATGTTTTAGTATAGGTCCATTTCCACACAATTTTAAAATTATTACTTAAAAAAAATGCAGGCAAATGAGCATATGAAAAGATGCTCCACATTTTATGTCATCAGGGAAATGCAAATTAAAACAATAAGATACCACTACACACCTATTAGAATAGCCAAAATCCGAGCACGGACAACACCAAATGCTGGTGAGGACGTGGAGCAGGAGGAACTCATTCACTGCTGGTGGGAATGCAAAATGGTATAGCCACGTTGGAAGACAATGTGGTGGTTTCTTAGAAAACTAAAGAGACTCTAACCATACAAGCCAGCAATCATACTCCTTGGTATAAAGGACTGAAAACTTATGTCCACACAAGAACTTGCATGCAGATTTTTATAGCACTTTTATCCATAATTACCAAAACTTGGAAGCAACCAAGATATCCTTCAGTAGGTGAATGGATAAATTGTGGTACATGAAGCCATGAAAAGACATGGAGGAATCTTAAATGCATATTACTAAGTGCAAGAAGCCAATCTGAAAAGGCTATATCATATGATTCCAACTATATGACATTCTGGAAAAGACAGTAAAAAGATGAGTGGTTGCCAGGAGTTGGGGTCGAGGTGAGGAACAAATAGGAGGAACACAGGATTTTTAGGACAGTGAAAATACTCTATATGATATGATAATGAAGAATACACGTCATTGTACATTTGTCCAAATCCACAGAATGGTGAACCCTAGGGTAAACTGCGGACTTTGAATGATGATGCATCAATGTAGGTTCATCAACTGTAACAAATGTACCACTCCGGTGGGAAATGTTAATAATGAGAGAGCCTACCTATGCGTGGGGGCAGGGGAGGTTTGTAAGAAATCTCTGTAGTCTCCTCTTGTTTTGCTGTGAACCTAAAATTGCTCTAAAAAATTGTCTTTAAAAATAAAAATAAACAAAAAATAATGCAGGCCATTTCTTTCAAGAAGCCTCTAAACCTGAGACCTTTTTCAAAAATAAGATAAGATAGCATTCTAACAAAAGTGTGAAAGAAAAAAAGGCCTCTTTTTGTCCCAAATGTAAAATAAGCACCTATTTTCGATGCCAGATTGGAAGCCCTGCCCACAGATGGCCGCCCGAGTCCAGCAGAAGCCCCGTGGGACTCGTGACCACCACGCCCTCGTGCTGGAAGGCCCTGGGCATCAGAGAGGGCAGCAGCGCTGAGGCCCACACGGGACACCAGAGCCCCTGGGCCTGAGCCCAGAGAGGAGAGGCCCAGGCTCCAGGCTCATGGTCCCAGGAAGAGGCGTGGGTGAGCACCTCGGGCAGGGAGCGCGCCGGCGAGGGCTCCGAGCAGACGAACGAGCTTGAAGCCCGCTGCCTGCAGGCCCCCTCAAGACCTCACCCCCACGCCAACCCAGCAAAGCCGCACGCAGGGCCACTCCACCTGCCCTGAACCGAGCAGAAAGAGCAGACGAGCCAAAGACTTCGGAGCCTGCGACGCCACCTCAAAGCCGCCTCTGTGCAAACACACCCCCCACAACCCTTCTCACCCCCATGAACACCTTTCACCAATGCCAATTTACAGGATAAACTGGTACAACCTTGGCCGGGCGCAGGAGCAACAGAGGGCACTTTGGCTGTATACATTAAACAAAACAAAACTCTAAATATATCCTACCCTTTGACCTAAAAATTCTAATCCTAGGAATTGCCTCAAGAACAAAGCAAAGATGTAACCCCAAAATGCATGGACATGATTAGTCTTCTAAGAATTGAATGTAATATAAAAATTGTATGTAACACAGAGGGATAAATAGGAGATTAGTTAACAATGGCAGAGCCATAAA
Source organism: Equus quagga (assembly GCF_021613505.1). Lineage (NCBI taxonomy): Eukaryota > Metazoa > Chordata > Mammalia > Perissodactyla > Equidae > Equus > Equus quagga. Next base: position 1,626,501 of record NC_060278.1, read on the forward strand.
ATACAATACTACGCAGTGATTAAAAATGAGGTAGAAGTGCGTTTACTGACATGGAAAAGTTTATGTGAAAAAAACTGTTTTAAAATGGTACCCAAAAGGTACCTCCCACATACGATATTCCAAGGGCAAGGAGCCCACATGGTAGCATATTGTTTCCAGAGCAAGTCAGTTAAAACTCTTTCAGGGGAGATTTTGTACCGAACAATGGACAATTCAGTTACCCTGTGAGGGTCCGTGCCCATTCCCTTCTTTCATGCCTCAGCTGGCACTCAAAGCAGACCACTCAAGGGAACCAGCCACGACACAGCTACATCTGTGCTGTGCAATTAACAGCCACTACCCACATATGACTATCTACAATTAAATTCTTTACGATTCAATAAAATTTAAAATTCAGGTCCTTGGTCACACTAGCCACATTTCAAGCGCTCTGCAGCCACATGTGGCTAGTGACCAGCACTGGACAGCACAGACATGGAACCTTGCCATCGTCACAGAAAGCTCTGTTGGAGAGCACTGCCCTAGAACTAAAGAAGGGTAGGCCAAAAGCCGACAAATGAGGTTTAACTAATGAAGAATCCCACGCTTCCAGGTGAGCGGCCACATGAAGCCACAGCGCGGCCTGCACAGTACTGCTCAGAGAGCTCCGGTCCTCCCTCCCAGGAGACACAGCACTGGGCACAGCTCAGGGACAGCCTCTGAAGCAGAAACCCACACGTGCTAAGCTTACTCCAGTGACACATCCACGGCACAAAGAAACTTCTGTATTATTTTTTGGAAATAAATTCAGAGCCAGTTCATTTCAAAGAAATCTCATTTCTTAAATGTAGCTCCAAATCAGTATCAAAGCGTTTAATCACTCAATTTATACATGAAGCCCCAAATCACATGCTGCTTTTCACAAAATAAAAGAATCTAATTTATCCTCAAAAGGCAATGACTGCCACCATCCCATCAAGAAAACAAGTATGTAACAAGCTAAAATGAAACTCTAGAATATCTTTAGAAAGCCAGTGCCCTCACTTAGACTCACTCAGTGCAGGTGTGTGTGCAGACTCCTATCTGTGCACGTGTCTACACATACAGGTACACAACACAGAAAGAGAAACAAGTCCACACTCAGCAAACGCACTCTAACACAGCAGCGCATCCTCCTGAGATACAGCATTCTCAGCATTTCAGGTTAATGAACAGAACAAGGAATTCAATCACCCAAGAAGAGGAGAATCTCTTCCCTTCCCGACAACAGACAGATGTCTCCTACCTGGTTTTGTAATACACTAATACTCTTTAGCTGATAAATCAGTCTAATCATTTTAAACTTATTTTGAAATAATTTTCGGATTACAGAAGAATTGTAAAAGTAGTTCAGAGTTCCCATATTCCCTTCACCCAGCTCCCCCTAAGGTTAACACCTTACACAGCTGTAGTACAATTTCCAAACTAGGATCAATACTATTGACTAAAGATTTCTATTCAGATTAATCATCATTTTATTTTCACCTAATATTATACTTAACTGGCAATTTCTAGCCGTACAAAGATTAACAGGGGCAAAAGAGAACTGACAGCCTCAAAACTTCCCCAGGGAAGTGAACCAAAAACACTTCAATTTGCAATAGATGACCCAATAGCAGGTAACCCCGACGGCACACACATGAGGGAGAACTTCAGCTCTGGTCCCTTACCTTCCTGTGGCTTTTTATTTCTGAAGTTCGACATTTTTTCAATTGCTAGCAGGAAGCACAGAAATGTCTCCTCATTTGTTAAGCACAGAAGAAATGAATCCAGGCTTTGTTTTGACTTTAAGATATTAAGGCTGCAGTAAAAAAAGCTACGATTCTTTGCTACACAAGTCTTTACATTATGAGGACAAGTTAAACATAAATATGTATCTGCAATTTTTCTTTTCTAGCTGAGTATCAAATTTATGTTATTCTTGCTTCCAGCTTCAAATGTCCTCCAGAGAAAACAATCAACGTCCTCCAAGAAAGATAACCTATCTTACTCATACTGCATACACCTCACCAGCTCAATAAACATTACCAGGTAGGTCTAAGACAGAACTGACCGTAAATACGAAGCCCAGGGATAAAAACCTTTCACTTGCATTTGGAATTTTCCACCTTCCAAAGCGCTCATGTCCAAAGCATGTTCTAACTGGCTAGTTTCAAAAGGACACACACGATGGTCCTGGGCTGAACCCAGCACTCACAGAACTCACAATAGAAACGTCCACATTTCAACAAGGGCCCAGTTCTCACTCAGAACGATTCCCCAAGTCAGATTTATACAGCCTGTGCTTTGGTAAAGACCTCAATCTGTAAAAGAAGATCGTTTTTTAAACTGCAATAATGATAAGAAAGTTATAGGTTAATCTACAAGGAACCCCAGTTTTTGGAGAAACACTAACACAGTAGCCGGAAAAAATGAAATATAAAAACATACAATTCACAGAAGTGAAATGCCTAATAAGCACACTAACATAGGTAATGTTCCTATTAAAGCTGACGTAAGATTTCAAAATTCTTTAGAAATATGTCATCTCAATATTTTGCACGACTATGATGATGAATTCAAATTATCCCAATGGTAATCTGACCCTCCCACCACAACATATTTTTATATTAGTTAAATGCATAACATTATTTCCAACCAATTTAAAAACATGTGTCTGGTGGTCAGAAAGCAAGCTTCTGGTGTATCTATTTACATGTGGGACACACAGGATGTAAAACTCAGCCACTTTTCTATTACTGGTGTTGAGGCAGAACAATGCTGGCTTGATTAACTGAAAGACAAGAATAACCAAACAGAAAACTCTTGCTAAATCTGAGTACTTGAACTTCACCCCTGCTTGCTTGCCTCTTCTCTTGTTCAGATGGATGGTGAATTATGAGCTAACATACCAGAAGTCACATGAGAAATGAGATCAAAGGATCCCGAATCACCACAAGCTGCAGTAAATACACATTCGCATCAAGTACACTGACTATAAACTGGATCTCCCCATCATCTCTTTGACACCAATCTGGGGAGGAGAACATTCAGATCTTTTCACATTACTAGAATTAGAAAATTACATTCTCAACAGGAATATATTAAAATCAATTGTGGAAAAACTCATTATCACTTAACATTGAGAAAGATTGTATAAACCTATCTAAAGCCCAAAATTTTACCCTCTCCTCCTCAAAGCCAATTCTTCCTCCTCACTTCTGTGATTCCTGTTCACTGAAACAGCACTCATCCCATCTCCAAAGACTCAGGCTCAGTTCTGAGTCCTCCCTCTCTCCCACACCTTTAGGGACAAAATTAGACTGCTGTTCCACGCACTCCTTCAGCAGACCTTCACACTCACTCAGCGGCAGGTGGGTGGGGACACAGACTTCTGTGAAAGCCTTCGCTCCGCCTGGGTAGTCGTGGCACATTCGCACATCTGAGTCGGGGGCGGGGGTGACAGCAGCAGGCTGGCTTCTGTACCTCTCTTTCCAATCCACTACCCCACCCACACTCAGACTTCCTCACTGAGCCAGTGCAACTGATCCCACCGGCTCCAGTCCTTGCCCACTCCCATCTAGTTCTCATATCTCCAAAATATTACTCTTCCCGGGGCACTCTGATCAGACAAGCCTACTACCCAAAACCCTGACACTCCCCGACTTGGCATTCAGGGCCCTACATCACATGAACTCATTAGGCTGCAAGAGGCCAAGACTTGTCCGGACTATTCTACCCTCTTCTCTGAATAAACTGATTCCATTTACCATGACCCAAATGAACCCCATACTTTCCCCACCTCTAGAAGCCCTGCCTGAAATGTTTTCTATGTTCTTCTAGTCACAAGAACAACCCGCCCAAAAGACCCAGCCCAGCCCACCTCTTCCATGAAGCCGCCCCAGATCACCTGGGCCAAGTCATCTCTCTCATCTCCAACATCTTACAGCGTGTCCTCTTTCTGGTTTGATTTTAGCACCTATATTTCTAACGACTAACAGAGTACTTATCACACACTGCCTTAAACGATAACGTGCATGCTTCTCATCCTCACAATTAGAAGTTAGGGACTTGGGCATCAGAGCCACGTCCTGAACATCGCTGTAACACCCACGTACTTAATACAACGTCTAAGTCCTCTGTAGATGCTCAATTTTTTTAGTGAATTAATGAAGATTCTAGTGAAGAGAATGTCATTTCTCAAACCTATATTACAAGTCACTCACATATACCTAAAAAATAACATTTTTTGTTTTATTTCTGCCTACTCAATATGTTTCAAAAGTCTCATTCCTCTGTCTCAAAAAATTGTCTTTTAGAAATCTATCCTAAGGAAATGCCCCTAAAGACAAGCAAACAAAATACTGTCATACTATTGAGTTAAAAAAAGGAAAAACCTAAAGCATAAAATCTAAATCTAAGAACTCAATTAATGCTAGGATAATTAGTATTGTCATGATTAAATTATAGAACTGATATACTTTATAAGTAAAATCTATGGTAATTAACAATCATGTTAGATTATTTACAAGTATTAATTTTATAACAAGAGAAAAAGGAAATCACGAAGTCATAGTTAGAGCATGATCCCAATTTGAAAGAAATAAACATCCACATGTATGTATATAAACACATATATCTGAGAGAAAATAATCTGATGAATAAATACCTGCATTTTGGTCATTTCCTACCAAATAGGCTTGCTTTCTGATACACAGACCTGTATTTTTTAACTTTTTAAAGATATGCATCATATACATATATATATATATAAACACACTATTAGGTGTTCTTATATATGTTCATATTAATATTAAAATATGAGTGTAAAATATTTAAAACAAGTCTTGCTCTGCATAGTGGGATTATAGGTGATTTCTTTCTATATACTTTTCTAAATTTTCTACAATGAATATATTGCTTCCATAATCAAGGAGGGAAATAAATATTGCCTTTAAAAATAGAATCATTCATTGTAGCCTCATAAAGGTAAATATGACCTGGCAATCCAGCTTCTTGATCAATTTTATTCATATCACATTTACGAATAAGTGGCAACACAGATTCACCAAAAATTAAGTTTCAGGGGCCAGCCCTGTGGCCAAGTTAAGTTCGCGTGCTCCGCTTCGGTGGCCCAGGGTTTTGCTGGTTGGGAACCTAGGCGCGGACATGGCACCGCTCATCAGGCCATGCTGAGGTGGTGTCCCACATAGTAGAACCAGAAGCACCTACAACTAGAATATACAACTATGTACTTGGGGGGCTTTGGGGAGAAGAATGAGAAAAAAAAAAAAAAGATTCGCAACAGATATTAGCTCAGATGATGATCTTTAAAAAAAACATTAAGTTTCAAAACACAAACACCCTTCCAGTAATGCCATTTCTGGACATACAACCAAAAGAATCGAAAGCAAGAACTCAAACAGGTATGTGTAGCCCCAAGTTCACAGCAGCATTATCCACAACTGCTACAAGGCGGAAGCATCCCAAATGTCTATCAACAGATAAATGGATAAACAAAATGTGGTATATACATGCAATGGAGTATTATTCAACCTTAAAAAGGAAATTCGGATAGATGCTACAACATGGAGGAACCTTAAAGACATTATGCTAAGTGAAATAAGCCAGTCACAAAGGACAAATATTGTATGATTCCACTCATATGAAGTACCTAGAGAAGTCAAATTCATAGAGACAGAAAGCAGAAAGTTGTCTGCTGGGGGATGGGAGTGATGGGGGGTTATTCAATGGTCCAGAGGTTCAGCGTGGAAAGATGAAAAAGTTCTGGAGACGGATGGCAGTGAGGGCTGTACAACATGTGAATGTATCTAATGGCTCTGCACTGTACAGCTAAAAATGGTACATTTCATGTTAGGTATATTTCACCACAATTTACGGAAACACAGCTGTCTACAATGAGACAATGTCTGCAGAAGTCCAGCGGCCCTGGATATATCAAGGACAGCCTGACCTAGGATTCTCACCCCAATGCCTTCTCTGAGTTCAGGCTGGACATAAAGAAAAGGGTAGACAGAAAAAAGGCCCCAGAACAATCTGCTTCACACAACAGCTAATTACAGAACAGATGTGCAGACGGGCAGGACAGTACAACAGGGAGCAGAACAGCTGGTGAGCGACAGTCAGAGGCCACAGGACTATTTCCGTGTGGAGGTATCGATTATACCACAACTGAAAGAGCTGTGGGCGAACAGCCCGCCACAGTGCCCCAGTGGCCCTCCACTTATCCCAACAGGGCAGGGAGGCAACACTGGGACCACAGTGGACCCGTCTTGGAAGAATACCTTAGGATCCTTCAGGAACACAAGAGGAGCTGCTAGGAGGCTGTCTAGCCGTTTGGGAAGCCATAATCAAATACCACAGGCTGGGTAGCTTATAAAACAAGAGAAATTTATTTCTCACAGTTCTAGAAGCTGGATGCATCAGACCAGGATGCCAACACAGTGGGGTGAGGGCCTCTTCTGGGTTGCAGATTTCTCAGTGTATCCTCACATAGAAGGGGCTAGGGAACTATCTGGAGTGTCTTTTAAAAGGTACTAAACCCATTCATGAGGGCTCCACCCTCATGACTTAAGAACCTCCCAAAGGCCCCACCTTCTAACACCATCACACTGGGCATTAGGATTTCCACACATCATTCAGCAGGGACACAAACACTGAGGCCACAACAAAGCCCATCTCCCACTCTCCTTCCTGTTGCTCTGGTGGCTGTCAGGAGAGAGGCTCTTGTCGCCTCCTGGGTTCTGGTGAGGTATTGGGCTTTCTGCACATTCCTCCACCCACCACAAATACAGCTCCAGAATAGAAACCCACTTAGCTGCAGTCTAGATCTGGCTACTTGGCAGCGGAGTATCCCATGACTCACATTGTCATCGGCCTCTTGTATTTCAGTGTCACCCTTTTTGGTATGTTGAACAAGGATGACAAGAAGCTGGCACCTTCAGCTCATTCTTCTTTCCTCTGTCTGGGTAGGTAATCAACCACCTAAACCTAAAAGTGGTTTGTTTTATCTTTACAGATCAAAGTCAGGCCTCGGCCTGGCCTTGTCTTGTGTGTGAGCTTGACAAGAAGCAGTCACAAATGGTGTCAAGCTCTCGACACTGACGACTGCTACAAACCAAAAGGCAGCTTTGCACGTGAGCAGAAGACTGTCAGTGTCAGAACTCACCTTTTCGCCTTCGCTTGTTCTAACGCGCAGCACAGTGGTCTTCCTCCACTAAACCACCACCCCTGAGAGCAGGCGGTGCTCTCAACTGCCGCGTTCCTTTATAATTCTCCCAGCCCAGGGGGAATGCTTTATGCACTGGCAGTACTCGGTAAATGTTGCTGACCCGTCTCGCACAACATTATTTTGTCCCTGAGCTATACGCAGGCAAGCTGCTGCTCTTTGACTTACAGAAACAGCAGAAAAAATCATGTGAGTTTAAAAAAAAGAGAGAGAGAGACGTGTTTAAGGGCACATTTTCAGGCTTCATGATTGGCTACCGATGTTACTGTGATGTTCTCTAAAGGAAAATATTACATCCATGTTTCTTAAGGGTAAGAAAGCACTATTCCCCCCAGAAATTAAGGAAGCGCTCGAGGAACAGCGAGGATGCATCTAGAGGACACAGCTTGAAAAGGAACCAGTCTGGGAGAATTCCACCAACCAGATCTGAGATACTCTGAGCAAAAAAGAACAGACTACAATTCGTTGAATAAAATAAGAATCCGCAGCTCCAGACTGATAGATACATAAACGCGGAGAAGGAAGAGCTCTTCCTTACAACAGAACGTCCACCAAAAACAGGAGCTGAAAATCATCAACGGATACTACAACCAGCGAGTCAAAGTTTGATAAGAAATAGGATACTCACAGAGTCTCAATCTCCTCACAAACGATTTATTAATTACCACTAACTAAAGCTAGATTACCCTGAAGAAACCTGGCCGCGCCCATCCCTTAACCAAGCGGTAAGAGAACATCGCCAACGCTGGGAGAAGCAGGAGCCCGTGACTCTCGATGGGCTGCATCCTCCTGTGGTATTCTGCCAAAAATGCACACCCCGTCTCTAACCAAGAGAGGACACTGAGAATCCCAAACTGAGGGATATTTTACAAAACAATTGGCCTGTGCTCTTTAAAAATGCCGAGGTCAAGAAATACAAAGAAATGCTTGTTAGATGTTGAATGAATGCAGGATCTCTATTCTTTCCAGTATTCACTGAGCATATGCTGTGAGCCAAGTGCTGTTCTAGGTAATGGGGACATCATGGTGGGCAAGACAGACACAGTCCCCATCCTCATGAAGCTTATTCTTGGGGGAGTTTGGGGAGTGCAGCACACACCAAACAGGCAAACAAGGTACAGTGACAGAGTGAGGCTGGAGTGGTGGCAGGAGGGTCCCCCTCTCTGGATCGTGGTCCTCAGAACAGACCCCTGAGGAGGTGACCATGGATGCCGGACCATCTCTGGGAGGAGCATGCAAGGCAGAGAGCACAGGGTGCAGAGACCCTGAGGCAGGGACAGGCTGGGAGGCAGAGAAACAGCCCGAGGCCCTTGTGGCTGGAGTCCCAACAGGAGAAGGGAGGTCTGTGTAGTGGCAGGGGACAAACACTGAGGACCGCGGGCAAGGGGAGGGGCCTGTCTGACCAGACGGGAGCCTCACAGGGTGATAAGCAGGGCAGTGACAGGCTCAACTCCACACCTGCCAAGGGGAGAAAGACAGGATCTTAAGAAGAAACACACTGAAGAGAATAAATCATAAAAGCAACTAATAAGAAGCTGGAGAAACTTGCTGCACCCTCCCAGAGCTCTCTGCAACTCCAATCCAGGCTTTCCCCGCCAGATTCCAACAGGAAATGGCAGTATTATTACCAAATCTAAATCTACAATAACGGAGTATTGTGTGAGTGACACATTAGGTTAAATAATGGGAGTAGATTTTTCCAAAGGAGCGTCACCCAGCAAACCCTGCTGGAATGAGAGGACTCCAGCCCGTCAGCGGCACTCTCCCAGGCCCGCATCCGCCTCGCCCCCGCTTCCCACCCACACACCACCAGCTTCCCCCACTCAGGGACCTGAGGGCTGTCAACAGAGCTGTTCGCCATGTGGCCATGCCCAGAGACCACTCCGCCAGTCTCAGCTTCTGACCAACACAACAACATCTGAAGACGTACAATCTGAAGTATTTATACTAATCTGCACTAACTGCTGCTACTACTGGACCGCTCAAACCAAACTCCAAGAACAGACCTCACAACTAGCCCACCGACTTCTCCACAAAGCAAAAGGAAAACTCCTCCAGCGGAGCCTTCCAGTTTCTATCTTCATAACACAAAATTTCTCACAGCCAAGTCAAAGTGAGTATCATTTAAAAATGCTATGGAAGTAAACAAGCATGCAAAAATGTCAATAAAAACCTTCTTTGCATCTTTATAATTTATTGCAATCAATTAAAGCCAAAAGCACAGTGTCAAGGAAGACACTAAATGGGCAGTTTCAGAACAGAAATGCTAATTTCATTTTAAGTTACATAAGCTGCTAAAAAAAAAATCTAAGATAGGAAACTTGACAGATGTTCACAGCATAAGAACATTTTTTCAAAAGTGGATAAACCTGGAACTTATAGCAAGATCAGAAAGAGAAAGAAAAATAGTAACTTTAATAACCAGTAAGTTTTCCAGCTTTCATGTTAACAAAAGTCTCAAAGACATTATTTAAAATTTCTTAATAAATAACCATGCTTTTCCACTAAGGTTCTTCTTTTCAAAAGTGTTTGCTAACTTATCCCCAACTTGAGTTTTACCCAAATTAATTCACTTTAGGTCTACCATAATTGGGAATTCCGTTAAAAAAACTGAAATATAGATTTTAAAAGTACAAATATGAGGGGCCAGCCCTGTGGCCTAGAGTTTAAGTGTGCACACTCCACTTCAGCAGCCCAGGTTCACAGGTTCGGATCCCCAGCGCAGACCTACACCACTCATCAGCCATGCTGTGCCTGCGACCCACATACAAAATAGAGGAAGACTGGCATAGATGTTAGCTCAGGGCTAATCTTCCTCAAGCAAAAAAGAGTAAGATTGGCAACAGTTGTTAGCTCAGGGTGAATCTTCCTCAGCCAAAAAAAAATACATGCACAAGAAAATTATTTCCAAGTGTCCTCCTCTGAAATTCGCTTCCCCCAAACATTCGCTACCCCCTCCAACCTCATCCCTTGTCTCCAGCCCCACAGCAAACTGTGGCAAGGCATCTGCAGTCACGTCCATACCCTCAGCCTGACCTTTACCCTGACCTTCACCTTGACTTTCACCCTGCCACAGGTGACTGGACACCTTTGACAGGAGAGCAAACCCTTTAGTTGTGCTAGGTGAACTCAATGCTTTCTCCAGGAATTGGAACACTGAGATTGTAGGCGGTCTTTTGTGGTCCTTTTGTGGTCCTAGGACTGAGGACATTGAGGTAGCCATTTGCCATCACGTATAGGGAAAGAAGGCAAGCTACTTTATAAAGAAAATAAAGATTTATGGAAAAATCAATTTGAGACAGAAAGAATGATAAGACCAACTAAGACAGACAGGAGAACTTAAAACACTGAAAGAGGCAACTGCAGCAGTTCCCAGAGGCTGTCCAACTTCCAGCTCCAATCCTCAGGAGACTCAGGCACGCTCCTTGCCCATGCTTTCTATCAATATCCTTGCATACTTCTAACAACTCTTCCCTCCCCCACTCCCCACCCTCCACTCAATTTGTAGAAGACAGTTTCAGTGGACTTCCGTTACACACAACCAAAAGACTCTTTTTTTCTGAGGAAGATTAGCCCTGAGCTAACAGCTGCTGCCAATCCTCCTCATTTTTGCTGAGGAAGACTGGCCCTGAGCTAACATCCGTGCCCATCTTCCTCTATGTTATATGTGAGACACCACCACAGCATGGCTTGCCAAGCAGTGCCATGTCCGTACCCAGGATCTGAACCGGCGAACCCCAGGCTGCCGAAGAGGAATGTGCAAACTTAACTGCTGCACCACCAGGCCAGCCCCCAAAAGACTCTTAACTAATGCTTGTGGTAGGCAGTCTCCAAGACAGCCCCCATTATCTCTAGGTATTCACACTCTTGTGTGATACCATCCCCTTGAGTGTGTGCTGGATTTCAGGGAGTTGGTTCCAACAAACAGCAACAACAGAATGTCACTTCTGAACTTAGGTTATACACAGGCTGTGGCTTCCATCTTGTGGGTCTCTCTTGCTCTCTCAGATCACATGCTCTTGCGGAAGCCAGCTGTCCTATGGAGAGGCGGGATGGCAAGGAACCATGTCCACAGCCAACAACCAGCGAGCACCTGATGCCTGCAACAGCCGGGCGCATGCGTTTGGAAGCAGATCCTCTCCTGGCTGAGCCCTGAGAGGACTGCAGCTCCAGCTGACACCCCAACTGCAATCTCACGAGAGACCCTGAGGCAGAGGCACCCAGCTAAGCTGTGCCCGGAGACCTGACCCACAGAAACTGAGAGACAATAAGTACCGCTGTTCCAAGCTACAAAATCAGGTAATTTGGGTAATTTGTTACACAGCTTGATAACTAATACAATTCTCTAGGACACAATTCTCACTCAGACTAACATCATGTAAAAACTATGAACATGGTGAAGATTAACTTCTTCCTGGGAACACCTGGCCTTGCTGCGAGAAGCGTGTGCAGCAGTGAGAACGCTCGGACCCCACCTCGGGAGACTCGCTCTCCGACTGCAAACTGCCGTGGACTAGCCATGCGATGCTGCGGAGCACCCTCGCAGCAGCCCAGCTCTTTCCTGCAAGGTGAGGAGCTCTAGGGCTCCCGATGGTGCGCACGTTCTCAGTCAGTGAAGGCTCTTTTCTCACACTCAACAAAAAGTGCATGCTGCTTTTACAGTTCTGAAGACATCTACTCTGTCTTCCACATTACAACTTTGAGGAATCATTTTCCAGAACCCAGAGTACATGCAAAACACACAAGAAACTGCCCTCCAATGCACACCCGTCCATTATGAAACCTTTAGGAAAATGTCCTCCTAGTGAGCATAATTCATTAAATAAGATGTTTGGGGGCCAGGCCGCCACAAGTTCAACGTTACCTACTGAATTCAAAATGAACCTGTCCCCATCCCCATCTGCTTCGGAAGCAGAGTTCCCCTCTGCCTGTGGCACCCTATCCTGCCTCTGCCCTCCTACTCCCACTCCTCCAACCCTCGCCATCAGACGGTCTTGACAAAGCCCTCCCTGACCACAGCCCCTCACCCCCAGGACAGAGGTGGTCATCCCGGCCTCCCTCTTACTCTGTATATGGTACTGTCATCACTTATTTGCATATCCGTCTCCCTTAACAGATCATTAGGTCCTTATGGGCAAAGTCCAGGTTATGTTGATCTTTGCACTCCCAGCATCCAGCAGGCAGCCCGGAACTTAGTACCTGGACTGACCCATGTTTGTTGTGTTCGTTGAACTGCTGAAGAACTGAACCTTAAACTCCTAGGCAGCATCGAATCCCCACACTTGTGGAAAACGCCCCCTCCTCAGGGCCAGCATGTCTGTGAACTGCCTACAGTAGCCTAGAGCCATCACGGTTCTGAGCCTAGTCATCACAGGTACCACTAACTCCCCCGGAAAGTGATGGAGAACAGACATCTCTCAGCCAACTCTTGCCAACTGAACTCCATTTTCTCTCCAACTTCTGCTTCTCTGTGGTTGAAGAGAACACATTCTAGAAACACTTCCACAAAGGGAATTTACCACTTGCTGGAAATGTTAGTTTAAAAAGAAAGGAACTCCGTAACTTAGGCTGTCTACTTCCTTCCAGTGTTAGCATTCTGCTTCTATGGCCTATCTATAGCAAGAATTCCAAACTAAAGAACTGTCACCATTTTTGAACTAGAGAAAAAAAAGAGAGCTTTGTGACCACTTTTTCAGTCACAGCCACCCCACACACTGACATTAACAGTCATCTGCAAAGAAAAATTAAAATGAGAGAGAGCCAGCCCTGATGGCCTAGTGGTTAAAGTTTGGCATGCTCCACTTCAGCAGGCCAGGTTCGGTTCCTGGCCACAGAACTGCATCACTTGTCTGTCAGTAGCCATGCTGTGGTGGCGGCTCACAGAGACAAACCAGAGGGACTTACAACTAGGATATACAACCATGCACTGGGGCTTGGGGAGGACAAGAAAGAGAGGAAGATCGGCAACAGATGTCAGCTGAGGGTGAAACTTTCCCAGCAAAAAAGAAAGAAAATGAGAGACATGTATTCTAGACAGGGTTCAATAGAATAAAACAAGTGAAATGAAGGCCCAAACATCACATCCCAAGGATCTTATAACAACATCTGAAAATGAGATAAATTACTTACACACTCAGAAGCAAATAAAACAACAGAAATCTCAGTAATCACTCCCACCACGGGCTGGCTACACAGAACCGCCAAAGTGGACGAGGAGAGATGGCTCCGTGAATTGTTCAGCAGACAACATTCAAGAGGAGCATCAGTCTTTAATAAGAGAATATGATTTAATTACCATATTACAATATTATCAAATTGATTTCATGATTTCTAGATTGTCTGCATTTGAAAAGCAGCTGATGGCACTAAGGAATATACTTTAACTTGGAAAGGCTAGACCTTCCCTGAGAGACCTCTTATTTCATGGAAACAGGAATATACTAGATCTTGGCTAAACTTCAGAGTCACTCTAAATCAATATTTAAGGTCACCTGGAGGACCTCAGAATACAAAGAGATGAGGGAGAAAATAACCGCGGTCTGGTTGCTTCTGCATGTCCTGACCTGATCTGACAAGTTCATCTTCCATGTCACTTCCAAATCTGCCATATGAACAAAGAGAGGCTCATTCGCATAACTCTAAATCATGCTACTAAATGGCTCTGCACACACCGATGGACAACCCCAGAAAAGTCGCAGCACTGGTCACTTGGTCTTCCCATCTTTCTACCAGGAGCCTTTTTAATCCTGTGGTAAAGGTGTGGGCGGCCCAGCTCCCCTCTGTGCTCTGTAAGAAGCGTGTGGATGGCCACCTCTCTAACCAACAGCCGTACTTTTATGATGATAACGTTCCCTAACAAATGATACGTGTTACATGGGCATAGCAGGAGTTGACTACACACTTTCAAACCTCAAGCTTTTGGAAAACATCTTCAACTTAAGAATCACTCCATTTGTATCTATATAAATACTTTTACATCTGAGGCACTGACACTTTTGGTTCAAATATTCTTAGAGGCAATGTTCAACTGTCAGGAATACCTCACCACATTTTTTGGAGTTTTCTTCACCTGGACAAGCTACAAATCAAGATTTGAAATCTCTTTTTTTTGTTTTTAAATATCTTTTGTTTGTTTGTTTTGGCCAAAGCCCCCCCAGAACATAATTGTACACTCCAGTTGTAGGTCCTTCTGACTGTGCTATGTGGGACGCCGCCTGAGAGTGGCCTGATGAGTGGTGCTATGTCTGAGCCCAGGATCCGAACCAACGAAACCCTGGGCCACCAAAGCGGAGCGCGTGAACTTAACCACCCAGCCACAGGGCCGGCCCCAGATTTGAAATTTCTAAACCTCAACTCAAGAAACCCACACTGCCATTTCCTTATTCCAGCAGTTATGTGCTCAGGTAAAGAGACTGACTCTTGAAATCAAATAATTTAAATGGGTTCATCTCAAAATATTTTTTCCTTAAGAGTGTAACAATGCAACACAGATGCAACACACGGAGAGGTTGTTTTCAACTAGAGTTTTCTACAGGATGTCCTTGAACATCAGAGCCCTGAATCAAACATCCATTCCATTCACTCCTACCTCAGGAGGTCGTCAAGCTGCAGCTGATGAGATTTCAAAAGGTCCACAAAAATACAACATGGCACTGAGTGCTCAAACCACGTCACGAACCTCTCAACCCATCCATCAATGCACTAATTACCCTGACGGATGCTAAATTTGCAGTGAGACAAGGAGTTTACCAAATATAATCAAAATATATTTAATAATTTCTTTTCCTTTTGCCCACCAAGAACCAACGCATCCATCCACAGCAAAAAACTTGCATATACAACGTTCTAAACACTACATTCACAGTTCTGCAACACACAGCTACATTACACGTGAACTCCCTTGCCCAGTCTTTCCTCGTCACCCTCCTCAGAGTCAGGAGGTCTATAATCAGAGGTGTCCAAAATAGAAATGACTTGCATTTCACCATCCAACTAGGATTTCTGCAAGGCTCACAAAAAAAACTGGCAAGGATGTAACTGCAGTCGCTAACAATTATCTTCAGTGTTCTCCAGCTGTACTTCTGTCGGTGCCAGGGGCCGGCTGGCAAGTCTACAGACGCCGACACGTCTCCACAGAGCACGGCACTCACACCTCACCCGATGAAGCCCTCTGTGAGTCCTGAGTGGCAGATAAAGAGCACAAAGCAACGATCCAGGAATCAGCAATACATGTCCTAGGTGATGTGTCTACAGATAATGAAACTAGCTTGAAGTAATTTCTTGTGAAAGTAGCATAACCATGGGAGACGAGACACTTGGCCCAGAGATCTTACCATAGCCCGAAGATTTTAGAACTCCCTTCTTAGATCCGCCTTTGAGCCATACTAAAAAACAAATCAAAAACAAAAGTTTCTTTACAAACTCAAAACTAATGTATAGAATGTCAATATTCTGAGCAAAGATGAAGAAGGGATTTCAAGGTTTCCACTGCAGTATTGAAAAGCGACTTTCCTGGCAAGGCAACAGAGATGCCCCGCGTGCAGCAATTTGGAGCTGACCAACCCCTGAGATGACCTCGTTATCAGAGTCACCAAGAGACCTTCCAGGCAAAATCCTGCTGATCTGAGGAATCTGCCAATCTGTGTGCCATCAAACAGAAAGCACTCAGTTTTAGCTTTAGCACATCCCTTTTCTCCAAGCTACCAGACAGAAAAAAAAGAAAAAGAAGCCCCTAGAAGACGTAAAGGAAGAAAGCCCTAGGAAACCGCTTCAAACAGCACAGGTGACGGAGAAGGGGAAAGAGAGCGGTCAGCTGTCTTCTGAGCTCTCTGCAGCTGTGTGTCCAGCCCCTTAGACTCTTTCTGGAAAAAAACAGGCACAAACAGCCCCCAGTGCTTGCTTAGGGCTGGCTGAGCTCATTTTCAGCCCATGGATTCTCCTTTACTTAAAGCGGTATTTTACTATAATAAAGCACATTTATACATGCCTCAAAACCACCTTCTTTGAAGAAAGAAAAAAACCCTGGATTCAGCCTCCATCTAAGGGTACATGCGGACAGTGCTAGGAAAGTGGCTCCCATGCCAGTGAGCAGACTGCCTGGGTGGGCTCTGCTATTCCCAGGAGTCAGGGAAAGCCTTCTGCAAACCCTCACCCCACTGCTCCCTGCATGGCATCACGATGTGACCATGGAAAGATACAACCCAGAAGAGCAATAAATGCTAGAAAGAGGAGTATTTCTATTCCAAATTCTACTGTCAGCAAGCTTCCCATTCAAGGGTCACACAGCTCTGTATAACCTCACCCCACGCACTCCACAACTCCAGTTGTCCTTCAGGCACCCTGAATACCGCACTGACGGACTGCTGATGTCAGGAGGAGCCCGGTGGGCTTCCAGCTTCCTGGCTGTGGAAAGTTCAAACACAGTTTGTTGTAGATCTTGAAACATACTTCATAATTAATACAAGAAAATCAACACGAGTGCTACGTTCATAACGACATACGTTCACCTAGCACTTTTTGGTTTATTAAGCACTTTAGCCTCATTTTGATGCTTGCTTTAGGATAAGGCAACAGTCTTCAGGACATTTGTTCTAAGCAGAGAGGACAGGGGGCTCCGCGGCATGGAGGTCCCACAGCGCCAGCAGGGCACACCCGGCACGCAGGCCTCCTGACCCCTGGGCCCTGCTCTCTGCCCTCCCCTACACTCCACAGCGTTGAGGCACAGCTGTGCAGCCCAAAGGAGCCCTCCCTGAATCTACCCTCCGTGTGCCTCTCCCTTACCCTTCAGGAAAGTAGGCTAGCATAATGTCAAGTCTCAGGGCAGGAGGAAGTGGTTTCCTGACTCAGACTCCCAGCAACAAATGACTCAACACCTCGAGATGATGCAAAATGCCACAGGGAGGGGGAACTCTCTCCCTCCTTCCAGCTGCAAGCTAAAAATGATAATGAAAGCCTGAGAAGGCCGACATCAACTGCTGGTACCACGGACTTACCCTAGTTGCCTAAATGCTGAATCATGAAAGCACTAATACTTGGAAGTATGACAAGTATGACAGCGTCGATAGCTCCCTTGTGAAAATACCAAACACTGCTTCTTTCTTAAGTAAGTCCAACAGGGCATGCTTGGGGCTGAATCCCTCACCTGTGAGATGAAAACAGATTTTCAATGCCCCTCACATGTCTTGCCGCTTGGTATTTTTTTCCTTTTGGTTCTGCCCTTTCCTGGATAGGAGTGGATTTAAACTCTGTGTTAGCTGCATGAGCCAGAAATGTGAAAGCAATCATCTCCTTAAGATGACAGAGACAACCAGCTTTGCAGGAAAGGGTGAGAAAATCTACCACTCCACAAAATTATTTAATCTTCACTCCTCTCAAAAAGCAGGCAGAAAAGTAAAAATTCCAATCACAAAGCATTGCTCGCCAGAAGTGTCCCGGCAGTAGCAGAAGGGTGGCATCCCAGATGCAGGGCCCCAGCAGCTGTCACAGGGCAACTGAGGGCTGGAGTCCCAGACAGGCCACGGACTGCACCCCAACCCTGCCACCACCCAGCTGTGGAAACCTGAACAAACTTCTTAACCAGGAGGCTCCATCTGCCCTCCTGTAAAATGGGGAGAACTATGAGAAGATTAAACAAGACGACACAGGTCAAGTCCTGCGCACAGTGCCCGGCCAAAGCTACCGCTCAGCAAATTCTGCCACCCTGTCCATGATCTGCACGACCTGGGTGAGGCTGGTCTGTCCCAAATGCAGCCTCCTCTCCACAGACCGGGCGCGGGAGCCGACCGATCCTCAGCCAGAGGAAGACAAGCCCTGGCACAGAGCGCAGTCCCACTGGCCCGCAGGCGCCGTGCACAGCTCTGCCCCGCGCCACCGGCACCGCCACCACACAGCCACCCAGGCTGCTCCCGGCGCCTCCATGGAACCACTGGCAGTGCGGCTAAAACATCTCAGCTGGAATCCAAGTCCACAGGTATGGTTTTGCCCAGCAGGCTGAAAACGCCAAAATGGGGCGAGACTCAAGAAAAAGAGCGCCAAAGAGATGAGGTTCCAGAGGCTGCGTGCACCCAAAGAAGCCCGGTGCAGTGGCTGAGCCCCAGGCGCCAGGAGCCCGCAGCCCGCTCGGCGGCACATCCACACGTCCACACGCCGTCTGCTGTCCACCCTGGAACACGCTTATTTCAGGAAAATCAACGCGAGTGGCTATGTCCATAACTGGCTACGTTCCTCCAGGATTATCTGGATTACTAAGCATTCCGGCCTCATCTTGATCCTTAAACACACAAGGCCACGACTAGGGCCATTCATGCAGAGACAAGGGAAACGGACTAAATACACCGCGTGGGCAGACCTCCTCTGGCCGTGGTTTCCTTTCAGTTTCGTGTGTTCTTCTTTCTTCTGTTATGCTTTAAAGCTTTCTTAAGTTTCATTTTCAGGACTTCAACCTGTCTGCTACCTCTCAGGTTAAAATGCAAACAAAACCAAAAAGTTTCACATCCACTCGACTTCCATTAATCACAAATCCTGTTCATTCTCTGCCTCCTCCTGACAAGGCTGACTCCGACATCCTTGACTGGCTGCCTCTGCTCACTCACTCAACAGACACTTACAGTGTCTTCAAGGTATCAGGAACCATTCTAGGCACCTGGGTCCATCAACGAACAAAACGAAAAATGTTTATTGGAACTTACATGATAGAAAGTAGAAACAGTTATTATCCCATATGTATATACCTATATAGTGTATTACAGGTGATACAGAGTAAGAAACAGCAGGGCAGAAAACGTGTACTGGAATTGCTGAGGGGGTGGCAGGAGAGATGTTAAATAGGGCAACTGGGAAGGCCTCACTGAAATGGTGAGGCCTGAACCAAGACCAAAGGCGGTGAGGGAGTTAGCCAAGAGGATACACGGAGAAGAGCATTCCAGGCAGAGGGACAGAACAAAGATCCTGGGGTGAGAGCATATCTGGTGTGTTCAAGGAACAGCCCGGAAGGAGGCCAAGTGTGGCTGCAATGAGCTAGCGAGCAGGTGAGCAGGGAGGGCAGGCAGACCACAAAGGCCCTTGGAGTCCACTGTAAGGACTCCACTGTGCAAGTCCATGATAAGGCTCGTTCACTCACTGTGAAATAAGGAGTCACTGCAGTTTTTGAGCAGAGTGATGGGTTAAAATTTTAGAAAGGATCTCACCGCAGCTGCTGGTTGAAAACACACTGCAGTGGGCATGACAGACGCAGGCAGACGGTTAGGCTGGCCGAGGCTACGGCTGCTTAGGTCAGAAGAGGAGCAGGCCAGGCTTTAAGAAGTGGTCAGCTTCCGGATGTATTCTGAAGGTAGAGAGTCATGCTTGTCTAGCAGACTGGACATGGGATGAGGGAGGAACTGCATTGTTAGGAATGACAGCTCATCTACAAAGGATGAAGTTGCTATCAATCGTTTTGAGCCAAAACCCCAAACTAACACTATGGTACAGATGTTATAGATATCTTGATTTATTTGGTCTCATCAAACTCTCAATTCTCTTTAGTCCATTCTCATTTTCTCCTCCCCCAGAAATAATCTAATCAGGGTAGCCAGTCTGCTGCAGATAGCGAAGTTTCTTCTCAGAGAAACTACATATACAACCACAGTGACAGACAACCTACCCCAGAAGCACCCCTAGACTAGTTAAGGTTTGATGGCTAGTCAAGCAACAACAGAGAGTCTCCATTTATCATTTACTGGCTGTACGACTTTGAGCAAGTCACTTCTCTCTCTGCCTCATTTCTTTGTCTTAAAGTAAGGATGCTATTCCTCGCAGGGTTATTGCGAGTACTAAATGAGTGAACAGATGTCAGGCACTCAGAGCAGCAGCTGGCACGGAGTAAACAATATACAAGGCCTGCAAGTGTTACTGTCATTGTCAAATGTTGTTGCTATACCTCAATCTTGGAAGGACTGTATGAGAAACAATACGTGGGGAGCTGATGCGTCTAATATTAATTTTAAAAACATGAATAACCTAACACTAAGGTACCACGAATACAAAGACAGGGCAAGTCGCCGGTAGGTGTCATGGAGGCCTAGCCATCCTCAGTCACTGAAATTCTGCAGGGCAAATATTACCCACTGAGGGTGTGGGCGAGCAATATGCGGCTACATCCCGCATATCCCTGCGGTTCTAAGAAAGTGACCTATCACGGAAGCCCTGTGAGCTTCTCTGACCCTCAACTCCAGTTGTCTGGGATGTTTTTCACGATATAAGAAAGATGGTACTTGAGCACTTCAGCTAATGTTACAGACTAGAATCAAGAATTCCTGAGATGCGGTTTCAAAATGTTTACTAAGCATCTAACAATCAGTATAACTCAGAAATTAAAATATAGATATACATCCACACACTATTAACTTAAATCTGTTCACTTCTCTCAGCCTCTGACACTGAATGAATCTCCACCAAAAATGCCCCTTACCAACAGGTAACACTTCCAAGACTTACCCAGCTGTGATTCTCAACCCTAGCTGCATCTCAGAATTACCCAGAGCTTTAAACACACTGATGGGAAGGCGCAGCCCTAGATTTCCGGTCTAACTGAAACCCACGATGAGAACCGCCGGACAGGCAAATCCTAGAAGCCTTACTTAATGAATGTGAAAGAGAAACAGAGAACACTGTTTAAAGAATGAATTCGTACCTCTGGGTTTAAACGACCATCATCATCTGAACTGGGTTGTGAGGTGACAGGACACTATAGCTTAGATCAGAAATCCTCTTACCCTGCGCTGCAGTCTCTTAAACCATCCTGAATCTCCAAAACAAGAGTTGGTGGACTTTCAAATGTTTTCTCCAAAATGACTGAGGACCAAAACTTAAGATTTCTTTCAAGTGAAAGAACATACAATATTATTCTATTTTTCTCTGGCAAAATCCTTCCCATCCTTAGTGCCACACAGCTGGTTACACTTACTCGCCTCCCCGCCACCCCGTTTCCTTACGATAGTCAATAATAGTATGCAGCCTGGCTCTAAGAAATGTGACTCTTTCCCTTGTTTGCATTTTTTAATACATGATTTAAAACATAAAGCCTCCGCCCAAGATTCATGCAAAACATAAAGAAGAAATTATTTCCAAATGCTTCTGCCTATCAACATTGTACAAAACTGGGTAATGGCTTTCTATAATAAACTCATTTACTCATGCATTCTTTTAAGATACAATACTTAAGTCTTTATTATATGCTAGACACTTCTTTCAGGTGCTTGCAACTACAGCAGTGATCAAAACAGACCCGGCCTTAAAATCCTTCTAGACACCTTTAAATACATGAATTTAAAAATAAAGTATTGCTGTAGTTCAAAGACATGTGAAGAGTAGGTTAAGATAATGGAAGTCTAAAATAACAACACTACAAAAGTCATACCACCCATAACTTCCTAAGCACGACTATGATCCAGACGTCACACTGCCCCTTCATACATGGTACTCATTTAGTAAACTTGCTGTCCTAAAAAGATATAACTACTATTTAGAAAAAATCAAAGGAGGCCAAACAATGAAAAAGTTCTTTCCTTTAGCAGAGTTTAAATTTGGCTTTCCACACTAGAGGGAATGCTCCATCCTAAAGTTAACAAGAATGAATTATGACAGTTGTGTCAATTCATTCATACAACAAATTTTTCAGATTCGTTCAAATACACCAACTGTGAGATTCTGCGGTTAAAAAAAGTCAAATTGTCGTAAAAATATATTTCCAATTTCAAATTTTTTCAAGTTGAAATTATGTAAACTGTGTTTCAAGCATGATGCATCAACTGTCCATCTGTAAATATTAAGACAGGTAGCTTATTGATATAATGGTACTAATAAAGGTACAGTAAGACCAGTAAAGTTAGTAAACATTACCAGGCGCAGCGATCAGTCGCGTGAGTTACTTTACAAACACCAGTCCGAACGAAAGCCGCTCAGATCAGTTAGATATTCAGGGGCTGTAATTCGGCTGTGAGCAAACACAGGGGGACTTCACCCGAGGCTGCCTCCAAACCATTCTGATAACAGGCCGAAGAAATTTTTTAAAAGCATTCAGGTGAAGCTATTTGACTGCAATCCCTCAACCTCCCAAAAATTCTTTTTGTGGAGAGAAGTAATTTTTTTTTAGGAGATGGGGGTCCGGGACAGCCAAGTGGGGTCGATTCGTAAGTTTCCGGGGAGCTGACACAGGCCAACCCTGTTCTCCAACTCTCGGTAGACAGTGTGACTCCAAAATGGGAATTCACTCCTCAGTTATGCCAAGGATGAGCCATTCCCTTTGCCTTTTAAAGGACAGACGAGCTCACCCTTCTCGCGCATAACTTGGCCGCGGCTCCGATCAGATAGACGGAGCCTGGAACCCGGGCCCTTGGGCCGCCCCCGCCCCGGCACCGGCCACTCGCGCCTGGCCCGCGGCCAGCCCCGTCCCCTCCGCCCTCACCCACCGCCCGCGGCACCGCCGGGCCGCCGGCCGGCTAAGCCCCCGCCGCTCCCTCGGGGGTCCAGGCCGGAGGGCGGCGGGAGGCCGGGGCCCCAGCGCCCCGGAGACCGGGACGGCGCAGGCGGAGAAGGCGAAGGAGCGCGGCCGGAACGCCCCGGCCCCGGCCCGCGCCGCCGCGCTCACCGTCGATGTTCTCCCGGTCGCTGATGTGCTGCAGGTTGCAGCCCGTGTCCTCGCGGCTCAGGTCCGTGTCGGGCCGGTAGGACTCCAGCCGGGAGTGGGCATTCCTGCGGAGCTTGGGGCTGGACGACACGCAGCACGAGGTAGTGTTCCCCATTCGCCGCGGCCGCCGGCCCCGGGCGCGGGGCGGGCGCGGGGCGCGGCGGCGGGGGCG